>NW_017257883.1:587287-647789 GCF_001594055.1 Mycetomoellerius zeteki | reverse complement strand
GGGGGGGGGGGGGACGATTTGTCGAGTAGGAGGTCGATATGTCGAGCCATTTTGGTGCTGTCGTTTCTGTTTGTATGGAAAGGAATGCTGCGAGCCGTCGGGAATTCCTCGAAATAATTTCGGAAGCGAGTCTCGCGGAGTCTTTTGACTCTTTTCTTCATTGAAACTTCGATATTCATGTTGATTCGCAGTGTTTATCAAATTGTTGTGCGTTGCACGATAATGTGCTCGAAAATGCTACTAAAAAAAAATCCTAAGAGATTTGGAAAAACTTCACGACACCCCTGGTTGAGTATATTGCTCATTGACCATAGGTACCCATAGATTATCACGCTAACGTTGGTCCCCATAATCATTGAAGATATACCCGGCGCGATTGTGCCCGTTGTTGAAAATTGTCGCGATAGTTTTGGACCCTCCCGGTTGTCTGCATATATCGCTATTAATTCAAAATGTAATCGAATAGTCATCAAAACATTTCGATGAACCGTGGGTATCAAGATCACTTCCGGAGATCTTTATCAACCAGGGACGTATCCGCGACGTGAACGACGGTAATTCACGGAATTGATTGCGAGTGATCGAGGGATGATTCGAGATGAACAGAGGCGAACTCGGTCATCCGCGAGCGAATCCTTTTGCGGAAATCTCCGATCGCGTCCGGTCGCTTTTTAATAGGAATAAAAATCCTTATAACGGTCGGAGACTTCGAGAGGATCTCAGTCTGATAGTTTGTGCGTTTTTTTACTTTTGATCGTTCATGATTTCTAACACAGTAATTATCGTGAACACCCTGTATAAAGTATTCTGCTGCTCCCGGCCATCTTGCCTTTCCTGCTCGCTACTGAAAACACAATGCAGATCCTCTTTTTTTTGCTTTTTCACGGTTTTGGCGTATCCGCGTTGATATTGATTGACACATTCTATTCGCGTGAAACTTGATGAACTCTGTCGGGCACATTCGATGCGCCGTATCTACGCACGCAAATCACGCACACGACACACCCTCTTCTTCATTTAATCCGCCTCTACCTCGAGCGAGTTCATTCCGGCTGAAACGTTCCGATGGGATTACACCATGGATACGCCACGGTTGACCCCGTTTTCAGCCCACGAGCGCATACTCGTTGACTGCAGGTACCGGAAGTTATCGTACCCCCATGGTACTTGCCGTCATTGAGGATGCACTCGGCGATTGTCGATTGATGGAACATTAGTCCCTTTGGTTATCTAGCACGAGCCGTTGGGTAGAATAGTGATATAACTTAATAACAGTGAATCATAAATTTTAGGGAACATAACATCTATCTTTATGTTTTGTAAGTTAATATCTCTATACCATATAACCATATTATACTTTTTTTAAAATATCCGATTATCCTCTTGAAATTTTGAACTAAAAAAATCGAGGAATATCGACGAAAAGATAAACAAATTATAATCATTATTTTCAATTTGTCATGCCCGATGGCTCATATACGTCGCAAATGACTATTGGTAATTCCCTCAGTAATTATGGGCAGCAAGGGCACTTTCGCGCAATTTTCCAACCAGAGTAATTATCTTACGTACACACATTCTCTCTCTCTCTCTCTCTCTCTCTCTCTCTCTCTCTCTCTCTCTCTCGCTCTGAAGCGCATTCGTTCGCGACATGCTTTTATCGCGAATCGAGCGGGCGCTAGATCGCGATTAATCATTATTACTATTACTATTACGATTGCAATCCATAATTAGTAAATGGAGAGCGCATGATTACACGTTCAACATCATAATCGGAAAAGCTTTTCGCGTTCCGTTCCCCAATCGTATTTATTTTCATCGCGAGATAGTTCTACTAATGCTGTCAATACGGACCGAGTAGTTTCTACATCCGGATAAGTCGAACTCGATCGCGAAATTAGAATTCAAAATAAAAGTTCGCGAAAAAACTTCATCTCGAATCGCTAGTATCACGAATCTTAATTCCAAATTGACAACTTGATCGTTAAACTGATTAAACTCGTTAAATTAAAATCAGCAATTTTGAAACTAACGAAAAAATAGATCTAAAAAAACTCCGAATCACAAACTAAATAATTAGTAAACACATAATGTTGTCTTATAAACGGCTAAAAAAAAAAATAAAAACTATTAATGTCTCGTTCTCCACTCGAGATGCACTATGGACAGATAGATAATCGGTGATATAATTATCATATTGCACACGCACACGCATACACACGCACACGCACACATACGTATGTTCTACGAATTAAGCTGCCTTTGCGTGTTGCAGATTGCGCGAGGGTGCAACAGCAAAAAGCCTGGCCGGAACTTGTACGTTTATCCTTGCGAGCGAACTAGCGGCTGCGACTACATGTTCATTCGGACCTTCGTATCGCTCATTCGCTATAGACTTGACTTTTCGTTTGTGTGCCGCTTGTGTATACAATCGAACTCGTGCGATTGATTCAGTTTGAGGAACAATCCGACGAGATCAGGCTCTGCGTCGGAATATATCGTTTTCTGGAATGACAATGTGAGTTTCATCAACGTCTGAGGGTAATTCAATCGCATACGCGAGCACGAGCGTTCCTTGTGTGATAACGTACCCCAAGTTGTGGCCATAGCTTTCATAAAGAAGAAAGGTGAAACGATCTTTCAAAGATAGACGGGTGAGAGAAATATAAAAATTATTAAATTAAAATAATAACATTTAACAATAAAAATAAACAAAGTGCCGAAGTAATAAAATACAACGCACCAACGAAACACACTCTAGTCCGGGGATAGAAATAAAAACACAATTGTAAACGTTCCGTTACCTGATCATTTTATTGTTCTTAACAGACGTCGATGAAATTCGCACAGGACTAATTTGCGTTCACTTACTTAGATTCAGTCTTCACAGACCACTGCGTTTGCCGTATTAATTCGTGACTACATTAATACAAAATATATTTTATTATAATTTATGTAGATAATTAATAATAATAATATTTATAGCTTCTTTTACGCTGGTGGCCACGAAGAACCCGGCGTCTGTCTCGTTTTCCGTTCGGTTTTTCGGATTATAAGGTGAAAGAGGAGGAAGCAGGATACCGCGGTGTCGACCTGAAGAATCAAGATTGATTAACCGCTATCAAAGTTGATTTTCAAACAGCCGATGAGCCACGGATAGACGGAATAGTAAGGACAGGAAAACTCGGGAGGAGACGCGGGATTTTGGCCTAAATAGACATATTTACACGAAAGGCCGAAAGGACAATTTCTTTTTTTTGCGCGCGATAAGCGTATTCCGAGAGGTAATTTCGTTGATTTCGACTTTAACTTAAATTTCGTAAGAAGTAGAGAACTTTACGCAAACGGGTCGGGGATGAACGCCGCGTTTGTGGACCACCCTTCCTACAGAAGATTGTTTTTTCATACCCATTCACGAAGAATTTGTTATCCTAATATTTAGTTCTATAAAGCGCTACTATTCTAAAATTTAATGCAATTTGTGTCCATGTGTTTCGTTTATGTGTATGTGTATGTGTGAGTATGTTTTTTTGTGTTGTCCGTTGTGTACATGTTATTTATCTGTGTAAGATCTGCACTTCTTCGAATTAAAAAATTACCACTTCAAGACATGACGCGTAGGCGCTACGTTCGACGTTAAATAAATATATAATCAATGAAAAAATATATCATTAAAAAGTAGGTACAAATAGGGGGCAGGGGATTTGGTATTGTTCCTTCGACGAATCATAATACATTGCGTAAATAAATTTCTCTCCTGTGTCCATACCCTGCACACTCCACCATCTCCCGTCAATCCGTCTTCGTCTTCGTCTTCTATGACTTTCGCATTATTATTCGAAAAACATTACGTTAAAAACTTCCATATTATAAATCTAGAATGCACGACAACGTTCGCACCCGGTGATGCTGCACCCACGAACTTCGCACTATCGATTCTTTCCAATCGATAGTATATAATATATATTCCGAATATAAAATTAAATTGTACAATTTAGAACATGCATATACATATTATGTATATATATCTGTTTTGTATTTAAATATACTTCTTTCTTTTTGTTTTACCACCTGACCAACTTCGTCCTCAACTTCTTCCTTATTCGTCTCCTCGCACATGAACATACATTTCTTCTACCGAAACCTTTCTCACTCATTCTCTTTCGTTCTCTTATTTCAATGTTACGCGTTCCTAGCGCAGTTTTATAATAATTATAATTGAACCTCACATCTCCGAATTCGTATTAACCAACAAATGCCTCACGTAACTGAAACATCTGTAAAATATGAGATCATATCTGCCAAGGGACACGCTTTCACATTTTTCGGCGCGCGTTACAATACCACGAGAATCCGCGAGCGTGTTCCTCGGCCCCCGACGTAGGCGCGCATCGAGGATCCTTATACTAATTAATTGTATTTCTTAGATTCATTCATATAATGGGCTCTTCGTCCCGCAGCGAAAATTCGCGTTTCCGAGCCGCAATAAAAATTTTGCGAAAAACAAAATGCGAGACACTTATACGAGAAACCTATATTCTATTTCCGTTGCCCCTGTCCCATCGAAAAGACCGTCTCGCTTAATTTTGAACATCTTGGACTCGGAAATAATCATGAACCTCGATATTTATCGTTTCCAAGTGATTCTTGAAACAGTCTTACAACTAATGAACGGAACACGCGGACGCTTCGTGCACTCTCTCCTCTCTCTTGATTTGGTCGATTCTCTCATCATTTGAACCCGTCGTCGTTGTCGTCAGGCGACAAAGTCATATGGTAGCTAATCGCGCGATTGACTCTGTCGCGCATTCTCTTCGGAGAAACGACTAAACAGAAGAGATGTTCGGTATGCGCGACGCGCGCAGAAAGGAAAACGAGGAAGTAAAAAGGATAAGAGAGGAAGGGGGGACCACGCGACAATTTCTTTCTTTCTTTTCCATATATACACACATTTATACAGACACACACGCACAAAACACACACACACACATCCAAGCAGAAAAGCTAAATTCTGTGTTTGTATTTGTCTTGTATTACTGACTCATGCGATACAGTTATACAACTATATCGTACTTTATGACAGGCTTCTGTCTAGTTCTTTCTTTCTTCTCAGTCTCTCTCGCAAGCATACTATGATACAACACGCATCATCCACATATACGCGCGCACAATTGCGCTTTTCCTTTCTTCTCAAGAAATAACTTCGCGAATGGCGATGTCGCCACGCGCGGTTAATCTTCTAGTCGTACGCGCCATGCTTGCACGAACGTGAAAATATAGAAAATGGAAAGAAAAGAAGAAAAAAGAAGAAACAAATACGCGATGCCTCTTTGATCGTCTAGACACGTTTGTTTGATCGCTGAGACTCTTAGGTGAGAGGTGAGAGGAAAATAAAGGGAAAGGAGGAAGGTATTCGGAAAGGTCTAGACGATAAGACGAATCCTTATACGACGACTAACACAGTATGATTAAAAACATCGAAGAGGTTTCGTTTCCGCGTGAGGATCGCTGTCGGCGGATACCGATGCCGCGTTACTATGGACATTACTCGCGTGAGTAGAACAACAGAACAAACGTGAAGAATTGAAACGAAGAATTTCTCGTACGACAGCGATCCTGCGGTTCCTTTCCGTGGCTATCGTATCTTTCCTCATTATTGCGTGCCTCGCGCCCAAAAATTGGTCGTTCTGTTGCACGGGTCAGCCGACCCAGTGACGTCACACACACATGCTTCGTTATTAGAACGAGTTGCGATCCGAGGATAACTCAACGATGGATGATGCTCAAGCCGTGCCGCTTGTCCTCTTGCGCGTTCATCGTTCTCTCTCTCTCTCTCTCTCTCTCTCCCCCCCTCTCTCTCTCTCTCTCATTAACGAAACAGCCATACATCTTTGCGTCTGCTTAAACATCATCCTGTTACTTTTGCTACTGCCGTTACTGATCGCGCTACAAATCCCACTTGTTGTAACTGCAAAAACACAGGTTCCAGCAACCCGATCGTGTCGTGTGGACATCGCTACGATTCCCGTTGCCGCCGCCGTTGCTATTGTTGTTCCCCAAACGATTGTTGTTACTGTTGCTACGATGTACCATCACAATGTTGTCGGTGATGGTGGCGGGGTCGAGGGGCCCGTTGGTGGTGGCGCAAACGGTAAGTAGGCGATCATCGTCGACAACACCAGCGGGTCGCCGACTGTCCTATACTCAAATGCTGCTCGGATTACCGCTTGGCTCAGCGGCCTTGTCGATGCTGTTGATCCGCTGGCTACTGCTCTCGGGCGGCGACGGCGATGCCCCGCCATCCTCCGGTTTGTGCAGCGGCGGTTTTACCCCGTTCTGCACGTAGTGAGTGAGCCGGGTAGGCAACGAGCCTGCGTTCAGCTGATAGAACTCAACCAGTTGCAGCAGGTCGTAGAACTTGGTCGTTCCCTTATCGAGAGTATACAGCCAGCAGTTGCGACGCTCATCAAAAATCTGAAAAAAATAATTTGGATAAGAAAACATTCTGTGTATATAGTATCGAATACATACCCGCAGCGTTTAATGCAAAACATTTGAGATATCACGAAGTGCGAAAGACCGTAGATCGGATAGATTAATTTAATGTGAAGAAACGCACATACTTTTTCATACGACAAAAATAAAGAATAATTAAGAGATTAAAACTAACTAAAAAAATTCCATTATCGAATCTCTATAAAATCAATTTACTGTGAGTTTAGGTAATACTGATACATGGCTGATATTAAAATAAAAACAGAATTTTTAATATCGATTTATCCAATGAAATTAATTCAGACGGTAAAAGATTAAAATCCTTTTTTTCTTTTTAAGAACTTGTGTTAGCAATTCGTTCGCGACGACTTTAGCTTTAAAGTAAACGACCGGAGAAACTTTTTCGCATTTAATCGCCACGAAGTTAACTCGCCCGCAAAAAAGATCCTCGACTTGTCGCTAATTATCGATCAGACGCGAATACTTACGGGTTGGATTTGCGCGTGAAAGACCTTGTCGTTGTACTTATAGGTCAGCACGAAGGCCCCAGGATTACTCTTACTCTCTCTGACCAGAAACACACTGAAAGTACATAAAACAGAATATTTGAAAATTCCGAAAGAGGCAACAAATATATAGTTGTTATCAAGTTTAAACTTGAGTCAATTTTTTATTTACACATTTGTCATTAAATTTATTTCCCAATTATTGTAGATTTAAGTTAATTAAAAATTTACAATAACAATTCGACGCGATTTAAATAATCGATGCCAATTGTACAATAACGGCGGATGAAGATACATTTATAAAAAATTTACAATGTGTGTTTGGCGGACACGTATTATCTCTCACTGTAACTTTCAAGTTTTTCTAGGAATATTCAAGTGATATGTATACCAAGGATTGGATAAGAGAAAGGATTAAGAGAACTACTAAGACAGAGAGACTATATCTGAATACAGGACTAGTTGGGAGATTCAGGAGAGATAGGCTGTGCTTTTTGCAGCATGCAGAGAAACCAGCGTGCTGCACCGGGTGCTAGATGTTTGATATCGGGGAAGACGGCGAAGCTACGACTCGTCCAGGCGTATCACAGTATAAATTAGTATGGTCGTAAAAGGCAGCAGGACGAGTAGAGTGGTTTAAAAAAACGGCAGAGGTGAGGAGCGAAGATGGAGGTCAGGGGGATGCAACGATGAGGACAAGACCGACCGGTCGGTCACGAGGCAGATCGGCTGCAGCGAGAAAGAAGGAGAGAGACTCGCGTCGTAAAACGATCGCAACGCGGCCACGCGATCGTAAAACTCCAAGTGGAAGAAGCGGTTCTCGCTTCCTTCCTGGCACTCTCGCATTGAGAAATCCCGTTGCCGCTGTCGCCGAAGAAGAGAGACTTGCGGTCCCTTTCGCGATAAAATATCATCAAGCACATGCTCACTGCTCTCTTCAATAAATATTTTATACAAGGTCGTTAACAAATATTATGCAGCAAAATGGTGATACGTTCACAGGAAATTCATTGTCATGTACGTAATTTTGCACGAAGTGAGATCGTTATTTCATAAATAAAAAGATTCCTTATTGCTTAGAAGCTAATTTTAATACATAATTGCAAAAATTTGTGTTAAATTTAACATACTTTACGTGTCCCAAAGGATTCACACAAATTTTTGTGTTAATTTAATACAAAGTGAATATGGTAGAAAAAGTAACATAAATATTATGTAATTAACACAAAAATATAACACTTATAAAATTAGTAAACAAATTGTGAAACATATTTCTTAAGTAATTGACATTTATAATATGTTAAATTAACCTTCATATTTTATTCATTTAAATTCTTAGAATTTACGTTTAAAAATTTACGTTATTTTTATGTTACTTATAAATTGTTATTTTAACACAAAAATGTTGAATATCAATTTAACAAAATATCCAAATATACTAAAAATCACATTATGTTAACACACTCGGATATATTAAAAATTTATCATAAGAATTTTAATAAGGACTGGTTTTAACAAAACACGAAATATTTTGTACTATGTAATTAATTTGTAAGAATTCTGAAGTCCTTACATAAAATAAAAAATATCCGTGCACCTATTTTATAGCAAGAAACTTCCTTTTCTGTAATCGTTTCCTTTGATATAATCTTGAATCTTATCCGTCAGATTTATCTCATTAGTATATTTCCTTGAGATGATGATATTACATTGTTATTTGCCGTAAGGATGAATTCTTGAACTTAAAAAATCTGAGAATCGTAATGCGAGATCACATTTGCGTGACCTATTTTTTAGTATCTTGCCCGGAGATTATTCATGTGTAGTGACGATGTGTAGTGAACGTTTGCTAATGTCGAGTATCGTCTCTCATCAACCCCGATGCTCGGCCAATGGAATATTCATGCGAGTGAATATTCCACGTCCGCCAGGCAAGCAGATAACACACCGGCGGTGGTGACTCGTAGCTCCGGCTATGGAACGGTAATGTCCAAGAACTATCCCGAGTTAGAGGATAACGACGTTACGATTCCCATATAGTAATACAAAGGAGCCCGATGTCCGTCGCTAGGATATGTCTTCTCTATCTCACGAGTTGCCTGAACTAACTCGCAACATCAAGAGAGACAAATGGCGATTAGTAGACAATGCCCAGGGCAGAATCGATTAGAAGGTTTTTTGCATCTAACGACGACGACGATCATGACACAAGACAACGGGAACTCACGATGAGCTCGCGAGTGCCAGGTAGGAAGAGACTAGGCGTTTCTCCCCTTCTCTTTTTTCGCTATTGTCAAGATGAAGAGAGAAAGGACGAGGAAGAGAATACGGCGGAGGCGGCGAGGCGGGTGTACGATCGAGATTATGCAAATTTATGCAAGGGCCCCCTGAACGAACGTAAAACCCAGAGACAACTACGTGATCCCCGAGCACTCAATTACCCGAGGCTAAGCGCGACGAGATAGATGGAGAGAGTCGTTAATTAACCATTTATCCGCGATTCCCGACGCTAATACGGCGAATAAAAGATGAGATCGAGGAGCAAGGAAGAGATAAGAGGAGAGGACGAACGACAAACTGGAATATCGGCAAAACGCTGCTGCTCGCTCAGGTCGTGACCGCCGGTGAGAGGAAGTTACCGACAGATGATCGACGTATTGGAGACGTGCGCTTGATCACTGAACAGAATGTATGCTCGTTAGGAAAACAATCAGAGACACATGAGAAAGAAACGTGATACGCAGGTCGTCAGAATCATTAGGGTGTGTCAACGTGAGTCATTTACTTGAGCTCGTAGAATTTTCGAAATTTTCCTTATCTCTCTCTCTTTTCTCTTCTCTATTTTCTGTATCATTATATTTTGAGACTATATTATCCTCATAATTTGGTAAAGAACATAACACATCTACCTACGTGATTCTGCTCCGTCAAATACGTAACACACTCCGGGGAGCAATGCCCCGTCTCAAGAGTGCCTATACGAATATAATGAAATCTGATTTAAGATATTAATAATTTCCTATCGTTTCAAGGGCGTGTCCACACGTGTAACGCTTGCTAAGATTACCGGGTCAATACGGGTTAAATGCGAGGGTCAATATGATATGCGATGACGGATTCGACCCAGGACAAAGTGGCGTAGTTGAAGGCGTTGAGAAGCAAAAAAAAAAAATAAAAAAGAAGGAAATGACAAGATGTGAAACGGAGAGAGATTTATTACGCTTTAGGAATGACGTACTTCTTTTCTCTCACATTTCTGTATGCGCATATAATTTATTCTTTGTACACATAACATTTTCTCTATTTTTAAGTAATAAAAAAATATTATTCCTATTATTCGAATGTGCTGGTGAAGTATTACCCCATGTAAGAAAACAGAATCGACGATCGAGTATCGCCATTAAAATTCAAATACGCGGATAGCCACGGGCGAATTAGCAAATAATAAGATACTAAAATAACAAAGAGAGACGAGAAGCAGAGGTGGGCGAAAGAAACAAAGTATGCCCGATAGGAATTCATCGTGATTTACAATCGCTCGTAATAATCGCAAGGATTACGCAAGCGCCAGCCAGGCGTGTCGCCCGCGCCAGCAGCTCCGAGGTCGTAATTCTCAACCGGTTTGAAACGGACCCTCTCCCGCCTGGATGATGACGGTTATCGTTCTTAGCATCGATGCGATCGAGATTTTCGGGCAGCATCATTACGATGACGGTACTGTTGTTGTAATCAGCAACAACGCGTTATCAATCGTGAGTGTGAAAACGATCAGGCGAGCGAAAAGCAACATAAAACTAGTACCTTCAAAAGTGCAACGAAATTATGATTGAAGATTCCAGTTAAAGTCTCCGTCAGATTAATTTCATTTTTAAATATTTAAATTTATATAAATCAATTTTCCTCAATAACTCAATATATATAATTATATATGGATATGAGCAGAGAATTTTTCAGACTTTGGATTACATATATAACTTTGAGTTATATCTTGACAACTTCCATAGGCTAGTACGAAGAATAAAACTTTGCGATCCATTTAATCCGCTTCGAAATTTAAATCGCGTTTTTCATAAAATTGACTTGAGAAGTTGATTAATCGACAAGATTGAACTTACCCGTCGACGCTGCCGTGATCCCTTATAATAGCTGCCGCGACATCCCTCTTGAGACCGCCGTGGAACCAAGGCTGAAGAACATGTATACCGGCATCGAGGCCATGCAGCCTCATCATGGCGCATCCCGGTGGTGTTCGCGAAAACGGTCGCCATCTCCGCCGCCAAACCATGCCTTCATTTTCGGCTATATCCTTGGCTTCCTTAGGATCTTCGACTATCCTGCCCACGCTACCGGTAAAATCCATCGCCACGCGTGATCGTATCGATTCCTGCAAGAAAAAAGAAAATTCGTTCGTAAATTCATCATGCATTATATAATACTTTTGACAGCTAAAGTTTAAACAAACAAATTCCATTTAAATAAGGCCTTTTATATGACTTAATATATAACTTAATATATAGCACTTGATATAAATATTTCATTCTCTACGAGTATTCTGAAAATTATTATTATATATTATCATCGATGTATTAGGAAAAATCTTTTATTTTTGAAGAAAAGAATCGCTGTACTTTCTAAAAAAATATAGGTGTGGATTTAATACAATGCAACGTCAGTATAATTCTCTCCATGTGTTGATGTTAATATTAATATTAACACTAACATGATGTAGATTAATTAAAGTATTAATACTATAAGTATTTAATACTATGGATTTAATACTTTAAATCCACATCATGGTGTTTATTTTAAATACCATCATGGTGTGAATTTAAAACCCATAGTATTTTAATCATGATAGTGTTGATATGAACACCAGGAGTTTTAAGCCATACCAAGTGATGCTAATATTAAGACCAACAAGATAAGAATTATATAGACACCGCATTGTATTAAATCCACACCTATTTTTTTAGAGTATGCAATTTTTTTAGAGGAGTTTATCATTACGTGAACACATACATAGATATGTTTCCGGTAAACGATGTGACGCACTGAAGTTTCAGCGTGCTCAATGATCCCAGGATAAATACGTCTATCTATATCCCAAGTATGAACGTGAGTTTGAACGTTTCGACGTTCATCTCTTGGCAAACGGAAGCCCGTCCTTTACGAGCGAGCACGATGAAGGGGGGCGAGCCGTTCCGGGCTGCCGCCGAACGCTTTTATTTGGGATTAGAAACGAGGGTGGTTTCCAGTCCGGTAAATAACTCGTTCTGCAAGCGAGAGAAAGAGGAAGGAGAGCGAATTTTCTTCCTGTTTTCATCTCTCCCTCTCTCAGTGATCCACGGCGAATAAACCGCGCCTCGCGAATCTCCCGTAAAATTATGGCCCGAATGCGATACAGCCGGTAACAATCGCAAACGATAACTCATCACTGCCTCTCCGGCAATAATTTTCTCCACGGACCCCTCTTTCCGCGATTCCACAATCGACGATAAAGAATCACCAATGCCGAAACGAACCTCGAGATCGCGCGAGACGATCGCAATAATATCGAGGTAGAACACCTATGAGATTGAAACAAGTTTACAATAATAGAGTGTAATTAAGATCCCACAGATGAAGATATCCACAATTTTTAGCATTTGAATATGTTCCAAAATCAAATCCACATTTCAAAACGATTATGAAACTGTGGCTTGGGTATCTGTGCTATCTAATTTCATACCGATCAAAGCGATAAGATACTCGGGCATCTACGTTTCAAAATTTCAGACACAAATTATATCCGGATATCTGCACACGCGACGTTATATTGAAAGCCCGGTGTGGACGTACCCCGAAGGATAATTTGTGTCGTCGCATAAGCAACCCCTGCTACCCCCTCGCTTTTCAGGTCCTTGATAACGAGCAAAAAGCCGAAGCGCACGTAGTGGATTAGTCGGTCGTTAAAATAAATAGACGCTCGCGGCGCGAGTACGTACGAGGGAGAGAATTATGAGAGAGAGAAAGAGAGATATATGGGGAGAGAAGGGGTTCGACGTTCCTCATCAGCCGGAGAATTACCGTAGAGCGAGAACTCGAGGGTGCTTTCAGGAGCCCCCGGAAACCGGGAAAGCCGGTGCGCTGCGCGGCCCCGAGCATACGCCCGTAACGTGGCCGGCCGCGATCGATGTTCACCGGCTCTTTCCAGTTCGGCTTGCTCCTTCTCTAAGCCGCTATATGTTCTCTCTCGCTCTTTAAAGAGAGAGAGAGGGGGGGAGGTCAGAGAAAGATAGAAGTATCTTCGCGATAGGCTTTCGTCCTGGTGTGGCCTTGACACTGCACTGGAGCGACCCGATATATACTCCGGCAATTTAGAAACTGTCTTCCAAACACATAGAAGGGAAATAGTCGTATATATGAGATATTACTCTTTCGCTATTATTTCTTACAATTTAACAATGATGTAATTATATATTACATACATATATAATTATACAATTATATAATACACATGGAGAGGGGTAGCTTTCTGAGAGTACAACATGTAAAAATGTAGATGTATATTCTTTTAAATTAATTTTTTTAGGAATTTTTCACGAATTCTTCAAGAAGAAATGCATCCTAGAAACTACACCAATCACTATTCTATTCGTTCTCTCTTGCTCACTATTGATATTAAAGAGTAAAGGAGGTACGAGGTGTTGAGTATCGCAAGTACAACAGGAAGTTAATAACGACGTGTACCATTAGGAAGACTTCCGCAGGTAAATTGATTTTTAAATGGTGCACTGAGCGATATCAGGACGAACGTTTAGCGGCATAAAGCCTGGTGGCGCAGCCCAGACCAATCTAAGTCCGGCCACGTGTATATAATATTTTAAGGGATGTCCGACGAGCGAAGTTAACGCGGCAAGCTTCCCGAGAGTGAGTTTACTACTTCCGGCCTAACTTCGTCGGTTTAAACACATAGAGAAGAGCGAGAGAGAAAGGAAGAGAGAGAGAGAGAGAGAGAGAGAGAGAGAGAGAGAGAGAGAGAGAGAGATAGCTTTCCCTGGCTCGGCTAGGCTTCCTCGTCGTGTTTTATCGTTATTACAAGCTCCTTCGAAGTTTACGACTCTGTACAGCGGATAACGTTCTCCGCCCTTCCTCTCTGTTATTCTCGTCAACCCCCTCGTCGTTCGATCAACCTTTACACGAAGCGCTAGCCGTCGGAAATGACGCGTCCTGGTTGCACGACCACCCCGCCCGTTCCGTGGCACATCTCCCTTCGTAGAGGAATTTTGTTACGTCGCTTATGGAAAGTCGATGTCACCTTGAAAAGACATAAAAATCGTCGCTGCATCGACAAGCTATATTACAAGCTTTTCACATAAATAAACTTCGACGTCAAACATCTTGACAGTTAAATCTCGAGTTTGAATTCTGTTGGAACGTACTTAAAAATAAATGAGAAATAAAGATCGTTATCTATACACATTTTCCGAAACGTTCTCGACTCCAATATAAAAAATCGTAAAACACATCATAATGTTATCTTAAAAGAAAAAACATAATAATTCTTTTCGAATAATTATATATTGAAGAAAAAAAAATGCAAACGTCTATTGTAATGTAAAGCGACACAATTTGGTAAATTTTAACAAGAATAATAAAATAATTAACAAGAATAATAAAAGTATTACTTACATTACTATAACTAACAGTTATCGTAATGAAATTGATAATTAAAGCGGTTGAGATAAATTTTTCATAAAAATGTAATATCAAATATTGGATTTCACATCAAATCGTTTCACGATATATCTAAAATTATTCTTAAAATATTCGAGATCACCACTTTCCTCTCATAATGAAATTTCGCTGACTCGCGACACCGGCGCACCGTTTGCGCGTGAATACTCTTACCTGGAGTACCACTCCGTCGTATTATTTCGCTTTACGACATTTTAAATCGTCGCCAATATAACGGTGATATTACGAAATTGTGAGGCGATATTGCACGTCGTGACGTGCATGTATGCGCTCCTCAGAATATCACGTGTTCCACCAGCGATTGGATTTTCCTTCGCTCCCCCATCGCTCCTTCACTCCTCGTCGCTATTTCGGTAGCATTTCGCGGTTCCCTCGTTATCGTGGATGCCTAACGTTGTTTTACGACCGATAAAAGCATCCCTTGCTCGTCTGCTGGTAGCGTATCATTTTACCCGGAGCTGCGTGGCTGTTAGTTGCCTCATAATATCTACCAAGCGGATATGAAGAATCGGTCTTTGCAAATGAGATAATTCCTCTCTGGTTAATCATTCTCGCCATTTTGCAATTCATCGTGCAAGTCTTATGTAAGTCAGTGAGAATAAAACGACATGTACATCACGCGAGATATCACAATTATTTTGCGCAATATAAAACTTTAAATTTGCCATACTGTTAAGAAAATGCTGTAGAAAATAATAAAAGTTTACGTCAAAGGCTTTAAATACATATTTTCTAAATTATTCTTTTTGCTTTCCAATCATTATTTTGGTTTCGTGTCTCGTTTAAATAAAATGCGACACTAATTATATCGATATATAATATCTATATATAATCGTATTTTACTCTAATATTTTAGAGGCTTTATTACAGGACGGCCTGGCAGTCGCCGATTAGAGACGCACGACCGATCAATAGTTGTTCTTTCCACGTGTTACTGGGTTACTATCTCGCCTCGTGGCTATGCGATAACGTAATACGCTGAGAGCGTAGTCGTAGATGAGGCAAATGCTCATAAAACCGAGTTTTTAACGCGCTATTTAATCACGGTGCAATTAAAGCTCTATAATAAGATATTAAAATATATTTTCAGCTTGAAAATTAATTCTTCGAATTCAAGAAACGTGATCAATTAAAATTATAGTTGATTATGTTAGAGAAGCACACGATAGATTACCAATAAAATTGTATGTGCACAATGTTAATTAATATCGCGGCTTTTGATTGCAGTAAAGACAAGGAGCGGATAAGTACTCGTTCTTCTCTATATGTCGAAGCTTTCACAAATACGCGATGTCTCGCAAGCGTCGCGAGTTCGTACGAGTCTTGCATAGTAACGCGGAGGGTCAACCACGGTCGAAGATAAAGCCGTCAAAGAAGAAGGGGAAGAAGTGGGAGATTCTACCTGGAGACCCGTGTGACTCGCGCGATATCGATCCCACCGGCGACAGACCGTATCGCTATCGGCCACGTGGACACGTTGGTTGCACGACCGGAGAGATAAAAGGATTCCTTCGTAGCGCATGCGGAACTATGTGTGCGGAAAACTTTCACGTCGGTTTCCATTATATTTACTCGGAAAACACCGGTCGGCCGGACGGCCGGCAGACCGGTTGGTCGGCATCGCTGTGCGAGAGATACGCGGGGAAGGGTTTATCGAGGCTATTTCCGGTAGTACACTGCGGGGGTTTATCACTACGCCACCTCCTCTCCTCGCCCTATCGAGAGCGACGCGAGAGACGTTCGGAATATTTTGCAGAAATAAAACAAAGCCATAGCGCTTCCGTGTTTATTTATATGAGCTTAATCCAAGACTTTTTGTTTTAAGTTTGTGTTAGAATGATATGTTATTTTCAATTTGATTCTTTACGTTGGAAATTACCTGTTCGTAATGTTCCGATCTATTTGGACATCACTTCTGTACAAATGCAAATCTGTGTTAAAACTTGGAAATAAGAAAATGATGCTTAGAGAACAATAATGCCTATACCTGAATCTTAACAAAGTAATTCTTTGAATTAAAAATTTAGCTACTAATAAGCTAGACTTCAAATTCTAACAAATATAGTCTATAGTTTTCTTGGGAGTATTAATTTTTATAATATTATAAAATTATCAGACGGGGATTCTCTGATTCCTAAAAAATCCGGACTTTTTTAAATATAAAAATATAAAAGACTGCACAGTTTTCTGTAAGATTTCTCTTTACTAATTAATTTATACAGCATAAGCATATTTCACATTTATCTCTTGAGGGAGCATGAACGCAGTCGTTTCTATGAAGGAAAACCTTGCAGAAATTCATGATATTAAAGCTCTATTGGTCCGCCGATCAATTTGCAGCAGAATCCGTTTACGGTAAAGGCTGCATAGCGGCGTGCAACGATCGCAAGATCCGTGACTTAGGGTTGACAACCCCTGACAAGCCTGTTGCTAGGCGCCCATCAACTGTCCCTGCATAGAGCCGAGGAACGAACGGACGAACGAACGAACGTGGGGCCTGCCTCGCTTTGCACCGATCGACGCTACTGCGCATGCTACTCTTTGTTCTCCTTGTCTCCTCGTAATATGGTACCCCCTATGCTGCCCGCCCCCTCCCCCTGTTTGTCTTTACCTTGCACCCCTAGCTCGCCTGTGTACCCCGATGCGAGGCAGCGAGGCTCAAAATCTCCCGGGTGGTTCCACAAAAAAAAAAGAAAGTCGATCCGATTTCCCATTCCCCCCCCCCCCATCCCTGTCCATCACAACTTTAACGAAACTTGACGAATTCGTAGAACGGAGGAAAAAAAATCTTAATGAGTTTCTTCGTTGCTGATGTGGTCATGTTTAGGGGTTAGAACTACCCTCGAGATTGTAGCTGTCGTGTTATATTGGAAACTATCGGGAGAAAGTATTTTTTGTAGAAAAGTTTCGTAATAAAAGCACTCTAAAAGGACGCTCGCAAATTAAGAAAGTTTTTGTCCGTCAGAGGCGTCTTTTGTTTCTAAAACCTGAATATTAGCGCGAGTTAAAATTACTGGCGCTACTTTATTACACAAACCCATCCAGTTTCTCGCGGAGTTGGAGGCGGAGGGATTCGTGGCTATTCGTCGTAAAGAGAGGGAAAAGTATGGCGGGATAACAATGCGGAAGGATTTTATACGAGTACGAAATTACGCCTCGAATAATTCAACCAGCTCTGAAAGAGACGAAAGAACCGCAAGGCTAGGCTTCCGCCATCGACCAATGCAGAGTTATGACATCCATGCAGAGGGTGTTATGCAACGATGTCGCCTGCAGCGACAGGCTATCGTGCGACTTGCGCGATGACGCACGTCGAGCAACTCAGTATTAATTGTCCGAGGTTATCGAACAAAGGCGAATTACTGTCACAAAGCCGTCGTCGTGGCGGAGCTTTGCCCGTTGTGGGTGGAAGGCACAGAGAAGGAGAAGAGGACGTCTCCTAAATTGCATCGGATACGCTCGGTCTCAGATAGTAGTCGACCGGTAGTTTAGATAGACGTTAATTGTGCCCGGCGATTCGCTTGGGAACACGTCCGGCGAGAGAGAGGAAGCGAAGACGAAGTTTGTTCTGAAATAATAGAAGAACCTGGCCGCTCGCCGACATTAGCTCGGTCGCATCGTCGAACAAAGACAAATTACGCGGACGGCTGCCCGGAGCTGGCTGTACGGTTCTTCGGCTTTTCAAGAGATCCCTATCGTTGCCGTTGCGCAACCACCGCGGAGCTCTCTTGGCTACGGACCGATGATTGACGTAAAATTATGCAAAAACTGTCGTCCCTCACTCGAGCGCGAGCGGAACATGCGTTTCTTTCATGCGCGAGGTACCTTCCTCTTCATGGCGAGCACGGACAAAGAGCTTAAGGCAAAAGCAGACAAGCTGGCTGACATCATTCTGGAGATCGATCGGTATCCGCAAAGGGAGCAAAAAAAAACGATTCCTTTGACAATTGATGGCGATTCCTTGGAGAAAAGAAAATACCGCCTCTGAATATCTCTAATTCGATTGACTGTTTATCGATAATATACACGAAGAAGCAAATAAAAATTATTTTTTACAGATATTCTATATTTTTTTAGATCCGTAATTTGTGTTTTATATTTTAGCTTAAAATGCAAACCAAGTGTGACTTGTACACACAGAAAAATATTGCTGAGAGAGAGAGAGAGAGAGAGAGAGAGAGAGAGAGAGAGAGAGAGAAATGATCACTCAATTTATTTTCTTCCTTTTAAGTAGCGGTTATCTTTAACAAAGAATATTGTTTTGATAATAATCTTAAAATATAATTATTACAAATTTTAGAAAAATTTGTTACATACTTAAAACAAGAATTTATTTTTTTTTAAGAAAATATAAAATTGATTAAAGAATTAAATTCACTAGAATTTTCAAATTATATTTTGAATAAATTTAATATTTGAAATAAATTTATGATAGATTTGCAGATGTATGAACTTTTGAAATACTTGAAACAAGTAATTATTGTTTTATATATGTGTTTCTGTGTGTAGTTGTTGCATACAATAGACACTGAAGTTATAGCTGCGGAATATTATCGTATTGGCGTCAAATGCGGGATAACAATACGGGCTTTGACGTAAAAAGAAAAGTCCGTAATTTCCGTAATCAATAAACTTTGACGGAATTCATGAATGGAATTTTGTCACAAAGCACATCACGGAAACCTGATTCATCCAAATTATCAACCTGCGCGTTCATCACAATTCTTCACTCACCGTAACTCACATAAAAGCGTAATTCGCGCGATGCTATTTTTCTTAGCGTTCATTATGCTGGTGCGTTAGCAATTAGTAAGGAAAGGGGGAATTATGTATTTTAAAACGCTAATAGCCTAACTCGCTCTTTTTCTCGTTAACTGCCACCCTAGTCAAGCTAAAATATTCTTACTTTACAGCCGCAACAAGTTTCCTAACAAGTTTCAAACAAGCATACTAGTTGCTGGAGAAAAAAAGGGGTATCGTGCAAACTACGCTAAAGGCGAGGTCCGTCGGTCGTTATGAGGGCATTGCAGACGTTAGGCCGATAACTCACGTGCACTCTTGTACTCGATCGTGCGACGTCACTCGACGTCGTGCGCGCGTATAATACGCCGCGTGGGCGCGCGCACCACGGCATTCAGATGCGTTCGATCTCTCGCGTCCCCGTGGCTGTACATGCACACCGACGATTATGCCAGGCCGTGTCGCATACAAGAGGGAGAAAGAGTGATAAATCGGTCGGTCGCGCCCGTGCAATTTGAATAATAAACGGCGCGCTCGCTAAACCGAGAAAAACCTCCAAGCTCGTATCCGCGTCGCGATTACGCGCTATAACCGAGCGCGCTAACGTCTCGTGCCCGAGCTAAATTACCCTCGCGCACTCTCTCAAACTACGTTCCCCCTGTCGAGTTACGATTCATGAAGTCGCGAACGAGCAGTAAGTTCGAAAGTAAAGGAAACGTGTCGTCCGATTATTTCATTCTGAACGAAACGTTCTCGTTCCGTTTAACTATTCAGGTATCTGTCAATGCTACATTGAGAAAAAGATCTGGTTGAAAATAGATGAACCAGAAAATTCTGATCATATCAATCAGAATTCTGGTTATTACAACTAGAATTCTAGTAGATTTAATTTAAAAATTCTGATTCGTTCATTTTCAACCAGAATTTCAATTAATTTAACCACACCGAAAAAAATACTCAAAAATTTATTTGTGAGAAATACATATATTTATTTCATTGAAATAAATCTTTATTTAAATACGACAAAATATAATTTTATTTTTAGCAAATATGGTAAACTATTTATTTTATTTTTTTACAATGAATAAGGTATATTTCATCAGAAATAAGGTATATTTCGTCATCACAATCAAATTTTTTCATAATAAATATCGACGAAAATGTAAGTAACATTTGCTTCGCAGTACATACTTCGATATTTTTCTCTCAGTGCAAACATTTTCCTCAGTGTGTCAATAACGCGGATGTAAATTATGTTGTTATGTTTAGTAAATTTCTATTGTTATCTATTTAAATTATGGGGTAAATTACGATAAGAATACAAAAAACAATATAGCGATACGATATTGCGACTAGGAATTCGCTTCAAGTATTTAAGGTCTCTGAATGAGTCAAGCGCGTCTCTCTAAAAAATGTACTATCGCGTCCTTCAATATAGCCCTCGGTGGTATCTGTGGGATAGAGTGGAATACGGAAATCTGAAGAACGAGATCAGAGGGGCGATCAGAGCACAATGGCTTGTTGTGCCGCGTAAGCCGCACTTCGGCCTCTCTTTAAAGTCCTCAGTCTGAACGCGCAGCAGCAACCAGATGACTTCCTCTCTCGAGGGATGCGCGACAATGCAACGTCGCGGATGCGATGCGTCGCATTTCTCTGGGAAGAAGCTAAAATTGCGCCGGAAGTGCGCGGAAGCACTCGCAGCTATCGATCGTGGCTTACTCACGGGAAATGGCTCGTTAAGAAGATTGGAGAGGACCAAATGAGCTTCGCGAAGGAGCGTGAAAGCTTCTTGACTTCTCCGGCAAAGTTTACGAATCAACGGGAAATACGTTATTATGTCATGTCTAAAACAGCATTTATTGAGGCACTATAAATTTTGTTAATCCAATTCAATTTTTAAAAAATTGTATAATAATGTATTGATTACAAAAAATAATCAAATTTTTTCATCAATTATTTAGAATAATCGCGCGAATTTTTTCACTGTTTAATATAACATATTTTTACACTTTTTGTGTTATACTACACTATTAAATGTCAAATTATACTCCATTTGAGTTATTTTTAATCGTTTCTATAGGTCGCCAATGTCCATTCAATATGTCGTTATTGTAACTAAAATAATGGAGTTCAACAATTTAATTCAAGAAAATGTATTAAATTAAATTTATTTATTAAGTGTATAATTAATATAGATGTTATTTACTTTGAAACTAATCACAATGGATTGATTTATATTTTGACATACATGAAAGTTAAAAATAACAAAATGTTATTTAAATCACAAGGGATTGAGTTACTGCTCCTTTAATACTTAACAATATAGATAAAAGGTAAAAGCTTCTACTTACTTTATACACGTTTGTCCACTACTTCCAGTTTAAAAGTAACGGAATGTATGTCTCATGTCCGTCGAGATTCATATAAAAGTTCGCTCGATATGACTTATGTACTATCACCGTGCGGGCGAAATATAAGAGTGCAAGCGGCGAAGTACCAGCGTGCATAAGATAAAATTAGATGTTCGGTCACGTGTGCAGTGTTCCCTGCAGAAGTGTTAAACAATTTTGCCAGAGGCACGTTTCGGCGAATAAAAATAGACACGATAATTCTGAGCGGAAGATGGAAGAGCTGGAGAGAGGGAGAATAGCGAGAAAGGGAGTCACGCCAAGAAACGAACGCTGCGGGATAGTCGACCGATTATTGACATCAATACACCTTTTAACTTGCTCAAACGGTCTTCGTTATTTCTACATTAAATTAACTGCCGTGGGCCAAGTGTCACTGGGGCTCACGTCTCCTTACAACGTATCGAGGAAGCCAAAATTTTCGATGGAACACTCGTTATCATCTGCTCTTCCTAGAATGCTCTTCCTAGGATCTCGAAACATTTAATCCGTTTTGTAATGTTTTCTCCTGAAAGTACTTCTGATCGCGAAATTATTTTTTTTTCTAAGTAATCCATAGACCAAACTATATAACTCTTTCCGCGTAGAACAAGAATTAAACTTTCCGAAAGTATTTCTCCTTCCGTTTTACTTTATGCAAACCCTCATGTTCTGTGTATCCTATTAATCTCTTAGTTTCTAATTGAATTAAGAACTTGAAAGATAATTCTTCAACAAGCGCTCATGCTGGTAAAATATATTCCTATCTGTTTCAGCTGAAGGAGGAAAAGTGAATTCGCTCATCCGAGAATCTTCATTCGCCATTCGGTGGAAATATCGGCTGATTTGCAATTGCTACGATATATGATGAGAAAATAGAACGAATCTTACGATGACGAATAGGATGATATTCAAAGACAGGTTTGTATTTCGAGAAGACTGGGGGGGGAGGGGCGACGTCCTGAGAGTGCAGCGGCCTAATGACGTTTGCGCCGAGATTAATCTCCGGTCGCGCACGACTTACGCAAAGTCGTACTCGAAGTAACTCCGACTTCGCCTCGACGGCAAGTTAATCAAGATCAGAATTAGTGGTCCCGCTGCAGCCACGCTCGCGTCATTAATGGGTTACTTGAGGTCGCGAGCACACAAAAAAATAGAGCAATTCCTCTCGACCGTCATCAACCATGAAAAGCGCTCTCAGAGAGAGATACATTCTTTTTATATAAAAGAAGATAATTTAATTGTAATAACGTTTAAAGAGACACTTTTTTATATTAAATACAGAATATTTCAATCCCATTAGTGTGATAATATAAATACCCAGTAAAAAACATTTTATATTTCTATTGAAAATGGTCCATTCAAGACTCTTTAAGAAATTTTGTATTGAATTTTTAACATATTCGAGTGTTAATTTATAAAATAATGTGATTATGCTATATAAATAGTTTGTATTAAATTAATATGTTTTAAAATGGAGATTCTAAGATGAATGAATAAAATATGTGTTAATTTAACATATCATAAATGTTAAATGAAAAAAGTATGCTTCCACAATTTCTTTACAAAAACTGTGTCAGTGTTACCTTCTTTGTGTTTACTTTTTTAAAATAATATATTACTTTTTTTTTAATATATTCAGCTTGTGTTAAATTAACATATAAATTTGAATAGACTATTTGAGACACGTAAAATGTGTTAAATTTAACAAAAATTCTCCAACGGTGTAATAAATTTTTAAAAACAAACTTTTATTTGAAATTTACGATCCGTTAGATGTTTTCTTTTTAGGGCCCAGAGACAAAAAAAATTACAATCATTCGATGTATATAGCGAGATCGTGTCGTTTCACCATTATTCCCAACGAGTTTACTCGTGTCAGCCGCCTGCGGCAAACGCATCGAAAAAAAAGGATTCCTTTTGATGGCTGTCCTTGGCCGTGACTAGCACGTCCTTGACGTGCACATGATTACCTTGAACAAGAGGTCCCCAAAAGCTTGCGTCATCTTTATTCATTCTGATGGTGGTCGGTCCGATATATGTAGAAACATCATTCAATTATGTATCCTTCTATACAGCAAGCGGAGTCACACGCTTTTCTAAGCGATGCATCGTGATAAACAAAACTAATTTCAAAATTCATATTAATTTCGATTCTTAATTGAGTATGCACTTGTTAAATGCAATATTAATCATCAAATTGCAAATATTTACAAAAATTAAAATTCTGATCATTAAACAAGAACGATCTACATAAATCAAGGAGATTGAATCTTGATTTATGCAACTTCTGCAATTTTACATATTTAACTTTCTCTGTAAAAAGAAATATCGACGATACCAGTTTGGTTCAAGCACGCAACATAACAAGTGCAAATTCTTTCTTATCTCGGATAATTCTAAATTATTCCTTATCTCGGAAATGCGTGCAACATTTTTTCCAAGCGAATTTACCTTGCATGATCGACGCTTATAGCCCTTAACAGGGTAGGAAAATCTACACTCTCACTCACCGCAAATAACTTTTTGATTTCTAGTTATTCACTCCCGGAGGGGGGGGGGCGCGATTATCCTGCTGAGTTGAAAAAGAGACGTGGAACGCAGTAAGAAGGAAAAGAAGGGAGTAAAACGAAAAGAGTCGCGAAAAAGACGAAGCGAGACTCGGGGGAGGCCGCAGGGACTACCAATCGAGAGGCAGCCGGTTTACCTCGAGGGTAAGGAAACTCGTGGTCGTGTCTGAGTTATTACCATCGTCTGTAAAGTCACTAGACGCGCGTCTGACCAAACATCGAAGCAGCTAGAGTAGTGTCCAGCGTGAGATTACGGGTACCGTCCGCGGCTGCGCGCTTGTTAAACGCTTATGCCGATCGTAAAGCTTTAAGAGAATACCCGCTGCCGTTCTCGTAAACATACGGCGATACGGCCGACCGTTGCACCCCATCATCCCCACCGGTGATCGTCTGGCGGTTCTGGGGCGCGCGAATACACGAACTCTCAAGTGCCACCGTCGATTCCGTGTAATCATGCAAATTACGGGAATGTACTATTTCGGTCGTTTCTCCGCCTTTTCGTTCGTTCCCGCTTCAACGATGACGACCGCAACCGTGAGATTAGATCGACGAGACTTCTGTTCCCACTACGCCCCCTCTCCCTCTTTCGCGCTCGTACGTTAGGTAACACCGGTAATTATCGTTCTCCGCGGGTACAATGGAGAGCTGATGGCGAGACGGCGCCGAAAGCGAAGAAATCTAATGTATGGCCACTTCAGATTTTAGCAACCGTGAAATATGTATGTAACTAGTAGCACTTTCAACGTCGACTCCTGCAGAAAGAAGTAGAGAAGCGTCCAGTTTCACAAGATAGATATATGTTTGGACAGAATTATACCATGTTTTAGAAAGGACAATAAAAGTATTCGTATATCTCTTGCTGAATTATTTTGCCAACATTTTTGCTTAGAATAATTTCATTAGGTGTTTCATCATTCACATTATCGCAGTTTGAAAACTCGAGTATTTCTCTCTTGTTAATATCTGGATTTCTCTACTCACACATTTTTTTTTTCAATATGTCGATGCATAAATAGAAAAACACATTTCAATGCATAAACGAACATTAAAGCGGAACGAATGCGACAGCGTTTAAATTGAATTTCGATTGCAAAGAGCCAACTGAACATGGTCATCACATGGCTTTTCACGGTAACGAGCCTTCAGGATGATACAAACCTTCTTCGTCGCCTGGGACGTCTCTCAAGCAGCCACGTTCCGTGACTTTAGCATTGCTAATACGGTACACGTTGGATTAACGTTCGCATTACGGTGCAAACCTCCGCGAGAGCAAGAGAGAACTCCCAGAACGAGGATGTTTGCAATTTTCCAACTCGGGGAAAACCGCGGGGTTCCTTCACAAGTTTCCTCAAACTCTACCTTCTGCCGTTAACTCTTATCCAACCAACCTATTTTCCAAATGTAAACGAGCAACATTAACTTTTTCTATAAAGAAACAAGTTGCATCATATGAAAATATTATACAGTATAATATTATTATAGAATACATATGCAATGGAAACTTATTTCAACAAAATTAACTTGTAGAATTAATTTGTATATTCGTAAGAGAAAGAGAGAAAGAGAAATTACATTTACATTCATTTACATTTTACGTAATATCTATTTTACGAACAAATTTACATCAATTATTCAGTTATTCGTGATCGTTTGTAGAGTTTGAAACATGCATCAAATTGAGGCTGACGGTTCCTCTCTCCTATCATCGAGAGAACTTTGTTCCCGTCTTGCGCCGCGTCTTGACCCGTAAATGGATTAATGTTGATACTCGCGTTTGGCATAGGCGGCGAAGTGATATTCTCAGTACGCTCGGGAACGAGGAATGCCACGAAAATACGAACAAGCAACCACGTAGATTATGTAATAACCGTTGACAGTCGTGCGACTCAAAAGTCGCAGCAGCTGCGGAATTACGGCGGGCGGAAGAGAGCGACGAGCGCGGGCAAAGCGGAATGAGAAAAAGACGTGGAATTTGCTAAATGCGGAACGGAATAGCGAACCGCGTCCAAGGTGGCCAAGCGAAGGGGTTTAAACGAAGTTGGACATGCGCCAAACCTGAACTTGCATCGGCGATATTTATGACTGGCGCTAGGCGATCTATATGATTAAGGTCTTCAAAGTACCTGCCTTAAAACTTGGCGGCATGAGATAGAAAGAGAGAAAAACGCGGACTCGACGTCGTTGTCGTAAAATATAGAAAGAACGATACAAGAAAGAACGAGTTATGACTCCGCCCTGATTCGTGGTTGTAGTTATCATCGCATCCTTCTTCCTTTCCGCTTCTGCGGCGCAATTTCGAGATATTTCTTCTAGAAGAATTTATTCTCTCTAAAATTATTTAGAGAAAAAGCGAGTGAATTCACAATTTTTATAAGAGACTAATTAACACTTTGAAAAATCTAATAGTATATTTATCAAATTTATTAAATAATCAAACAATTTTATAAAACTCACAATATCACAGGTTTCAACAGACTCTTCAATAGATACTTATGTTTTCATTAATTTTGCGGTAGAGTTAAAATAATTTACTAAAGAAAATCAGAAAGAAAGGAAACTATTATATTTTCTGCGTGTCACTAGGTTAGTACAAGATTTCTGTTCTCTTGAATAACCAGCTGGACTCGCGTAACCGGTTTACTGCGGGCAAAGAGGTCACAAATCAATTTATCTATAGACATTTGGGCAACGGATAGGGCAAGCGGATCACCACGAACCATGAAAAAAGTTTATTGCCACGTTTTATAACGACCATTTGGCCATCTGATCTTTGTCTATACAATGCTAATAGTGATTTTTATATGTAAAATAAGTTACAGGAGGCTTCACGGCGCTATTTTCTACTCGCGTGAACTTTCTACCAATTTTCTCTCAAAAATTGCAAAGTGTATACGAATATCCCCGTGAAAAGATCTCGTTATATCACAATCACGTAGTCTAACTTCAGCTTACGGTAATCCGCGTTCTGCATTCTCATCGTATTTTGTCAGATCGCCGTATTATGTGAAACCAGGCCACGCAGCAGTTCAATCAGTGTCACGAGAAATAGGAAATTCTCTGAAAATCTCGAGATTTCCTCAGATCATTTATGTATTTTGTAATTCCAACGAGAGTCTGCGCGCAGAAATCGCAGAGATCGTATCTACAGGAGAAAGAAAAGGAAGAGAAAAGAAGGAAAGAAGAATCGGTCTTTCGTGGAGTTGGTCGCGTGTGCCAGGCCAGACATTATACCGCGTTACATAATGCAGCGGCGATTAGATAATAGTAATTATAGGTTGCGCAGGAAGTGCAGCGGAGTCCCCGAGGCCCATAATCAGACCCACCCACTCGCGCGCATGCTCACGTACAAATACACTTACACACACACACACATATATGCGCGCACGCACACACGCACAACACATGCGTGCATAATCTATGTTCGCACGCACTATATATCTACCCGCACCCAATCCGCAGCATGATGACGTACGTGGAACCTTGCATGCAGCTGATGCGTGTCACGCGTGAATTTCCAGCGGATCGAGTTTCCTGGTTACCACCGGGAAATTCGAGGCAAGATCTGAAGTTACCGGAGAATATCGGGCAGTGCTGTACATAGGAGAAGAAAAGTGTCGTGTGGTACCGGAAGGTATTGCTGATATCTGAGACTCTATTGGAAATTATCGAAGGATCACTAACTCTAGAGAGTAGATTGAGGGCGAGAAAAAAAAAGAGAAAGAGAACTCACCTCGTCTGTCATAGCGGAAGATACGTGAACTGCCGAATGTACTGGTGAGTTTGGTGATACCTTCTTTGCCAAACGCGGCGACTTTGAAGAAACAGCGTGAGACGCGTGCATCGTACGTCGCGACGTCGATGTGTGCGGGAGATGCGTCAATGGTGCATCAGCGGGAAAGTCTGACAGCAGCGGGCGTTGAGGCCGACAGGCGCGATTCACTGTTATTTCATTTTATCTCCTTTTTCTCTCTTTTTTTTAATGTTTTTTGTTCGAACTCGCCGGACGGATGACGCGGGTGTCCGCGGCAGAGGTGGCAGAGAGAAAGAGAGAGAAAGGAAGGGCTGCTACTAGGGCCCCAACAGCGACGAAGGGGAGCGCGATGCGGCAGGGAGAAATCGTTCAATGTCAAGGTTACATGGGCGCACGCGCATAGAATCGACCATACGCAGAAGAGAGACAGGGCGGAAGCGGCCAAGAGGAAGGGAAATGGTGTAGAAGGAGGAGAAGAAGAAGGGCGCGGGTACGGGAGGACCCGCTAGCCTTGGCAGGATGCTCAACAGTGGGGATAAGATGCATCTCCTGGTTGCATCTGGTCGACGAAAATATAATGCCAATTGCGTGCGCCGCCCCGGGTTTACTGTGTAAGCACGTGGAATTTATTTGGACGAGAACAGCCGTGAGCGAGATTACCGCTCGCAATACCGTTTTGTATTCGCGAAATACGTAAGACCGGAACGTTCCGTTACGTGGTTCGTGTTACGAGAGGATTCGGGAACAAATCGCTAGAAAATGAAAAAAAACGAGAATAACTCTGTCGATCCCGTCGATGTGATATTACAAACACCGATGTTACACGCGACTCCGCCAGACAATTCAAAACGAGATATTACGTTTGATTTTCATATGAGAAAAATTTTATTTATGCGAAACAACCATTATTCAATTATAAATTTAAAATCAATGTTCAACTACACACAGGAAAGTATCATTCTATTGCTAAAAAAAGTGATTACTTAATTTATTTTCTTCTTTTTAAGTAACGGTCTTTAACAAAGAATATCTTCTTGAAAATAATCTTAAAATATACTTATACTACAAATTTTAGAAAAATTCATTATTATATACTCAAAACAATTAATTTTCTTTTGATGAATATTATAAAATTGATCGAAGCGACTTCATATAATAAACAAATCGAATTTGTTTTAATTTAATAATTTTGATTGAAGTATATTAAACTTACTAGGATTCAGAATACATTTTGAATAATTAATTTAATGTTTGTGATAAATTTATGATAGATTTGCAGATATATGAACTTTCGAAATACTCGAAACAAGTAATTATTGTATATATATATATATATATTTTAATTAAATACGAGAATTCCTATATTCGGTCATATTCTGATCTTAGTGCTTCAATATTTCTGTGTGAATTTATATACATATTTGATTCTGCAATCTGCGTGCTGAAATTTTTTTCAGTCTTGAAACGCAATCATAAACGAGAATAATAATATCACTTATTAAATTGATAAGCAATTTAATAACATTTTGATGCAAAAAAAGCATTTTTATAAGAATATTAATAATTATAAAAATATTAATAATTAGATGTTAATGAAAATCTTAAATCTGCAAATATTTTAGTATGTATTTTTTGTGTGTTACTATGAGATTTCACGTAATTTTCTCGATTCGAACGTTTGTCTGTCACGTATGAACGATGCATATATACATCGTTTTAATATTTCTGATAAGATCTAAGAGAATAATATAACTTCAAACTCGCCAACTTTTGCAGCACAGTTGCTTCAGGCAACCTCTTTCGGTACCGACTTTAATGCACTTCCTGCGAACGCAGAACGCGGGGAAGGAGATAGGGGAGTGAGTTTCGAGTGCAATTTAAGTTATTCTGAAGGGTAACATCGAGAGACGCGGGACGCAATTTCTACAATGTGAACGCCGTTTTCGGCAATCCCTGTTGTCGTCGAGTATTCGTTAATTGTCCCACGGCAAGACGAAGCACGTTCCATTTAGTCGGCGAATTGCGAGCCGCCTCTCGGAAAAGCAGAAACGACCGATAGTCGCGTAAACTCATATCGTTTACGAGAGAGATCGACCGCCGAGTATCGAAAAACGATGGAACGGAGCGAACGCCGAGTATACAGAAATCGGGCGAATGTACAGGAGAATTCCGTTAGCCGGCGTTTGCACGATATTCTTTCCCGAAAGCTAACACGAATTTCTCCTGCAGGTTATAGGAACGAATTATTGACAGCTCTCGAGAAGTATCGTGGTATTCGCCGAGTACATTCACTTAATGCCGAATGCCTCGCGTAGCAAGTGCTGCGACCGTTTCCGGAAAAGGAGAAATCGGAAAGTGGCTTCTAACTTTTAGAGAGTAACACAGAAAGATGACTCTTAACTTTCAGAGAGCAAAAAAAAAAGAGACGAAAGGTGAATTCGAAAACGCCCACGGTGATAGTTTCCCGTGTTAAAGTTCTTAGATTGATCGAATGTTGTTTGATCTCAAAGCAGAATATTGTTTTGAAGACATAACGTCCTTCGTCTCTCTCTCTCTCTCTCTCTCTCTCTCTCTCTCTCTCTCTCTCTCTCTCTCGCCCAGAGTTAAACAAATTTTAACGCGAAGGAAACGACGACCGACGTAGTTCAGAGTTTGTCGCAACATAAATGTCAGACGAGCGAACGGAAGAAGAATATTTTTCCCTCGGACGCGTCCCTTCTCCACCGCTTCCTTCCCTTCGGCCGCCAGGGCGGCCAGGGCTTTAATTTATACCCGATGGCACCTCTCTTTCTTTCTCTCCCTTGCACGCCTCTCGCTTGGGCTCGCCATCTCACCGGGCTACGAATAAAGCTGCCGGTGAAGTTTTTTAGTGCTGGTCGCGCACTTTTCGAAAAGCATCGACCGTAGCACTTGCGCAAGCTTTAAACGGCCGCGTATTACCATCGATAAAGAGGGTCATAAAGAAGGCAGGGCGAGTAGTGCGGGAGAAAAGAAACCAGGGGGAGGGTAGAGAAAGAAGAGAATGCGCATGTGTTTCGTTTTTGGGCGACGCTCCGACCAGAGTAGAGAGATACCAGGCAAAGGATACCGACAAAAACCACACCCTAAGTGCACTGGCGAAACATCTCTGAATCTTGCCTCTGTGGCCATATAAAGAAGCGCAATGGTTCTTCTCAGAAAAGTGTCAAAATTATGAACGTTACTACTAAATTGTATTCCAACATTCATCTAAAAAAAACACTAAAAAAATATTTCTCAGATTCTAAACAGCAATTTTCGAGACTGTTATACAGATTAACAAAAACAGAATATGGTTATAATAAATTGCTACGTTATGCCGTTTTATCTAAATCTCAGATAATTTTATACGCGACATTCAGAGAACAGTGCAATCGTAGAAGCGAGGATATAAATGGCAACAATCCCAGGTTATCCTCTAGACAAAGCTCGCATATAATAGCCATCGTGGTAGTGGGTGAAGCGCACAGCTTCATCACGGCTGTCGCGGGGCGGATCATTTAACTGGGAGTACACTCGATTACGAGGTAACCCAGTCGCCACCGTATCCGTCTCGTCTGGTGATGACGGTTATCAGTGCAGACGACGAGAGCGACGATAACAACGACGACGGAGATGGCGCAACGGAAACAACGCCAGAACGTCCGGCTTTATGCCCGTCGGCGATTTAGTCTCTTCTCCCGAAGATCTATATGCAAGGATTTCTCTCTCTCTCTCTCTCTCTCTCTCTCTCTCTCTCTCTCTCTCTCTCGACGAAGATGTAGTTATAGAGAAAGTTTGTTCACGAAATTCCTTCTCCTAAAGAGATCTTTTACGTTAATGGTTTCTCCCTCTTTCTTAATATAAAAAATAATTGAATAATTAAAACGTGTCGACTTTATCATTACTGATAATATTAATTGTATTCATAAATGATTTACAGTCGTCTAGCCTCGATTGTCTTAATTAACTTATTGACATTAAGCAAAAAATATATCAGTAATTTTAAAATTTAATTAAAAGAAATACGAGGGGATCAGTAAATTTTTTGCAAGATCCTGTACATTCTGATTACGTGTTTCCCGACCGTGCAATCATTTCACTTCGACGATGTTGCTCTGCAATGTGACTCCTCAAAACACTTCCATCTTTTTCACTTACGACGATGCATCCAATGACGCGAGGTGGAGAGCAGTGAGGGGACAAAGGGGATGGCAGAGCGTCTCGGCGGAGTCGTAAAGTTAAATTAAAAATTTCCATGCGACGGCTTGGCGAGAAGACTCGGAGAGGACGGGAAAGGACCGATAAGGAAAATATCGTCGCCGGAAATTCTTCCGCGCCCCTGTTGTCCTTTCCCTGCCTTAGTCTATCGTCTTATTTCCTGACGAGTTTGAGGGAAATGGGTCATCTCGGTCGTTCATTAGTTTTAACCTCGATGCTTCGAACTACAGATATACGTTTGTACATTAACCTCCGGAGAAAATTGGCTGCATTCAGCAGAAAAAGCAACTTCGCAACTGTTGTGAAATTCTTTAATATAATTGGTCTTCCCTTTAGAAAAGAGAGTTCCTCACTGAATCTAAATGTACAAACCAATCATATTAAAGAATCTTGCAAAGCTGCTTTTTCTGCCAAACACAGTTATCGATTTCGAAAATGGATGTCGTAATATCCGCACAATGATAAAAAAATTTCATGTACCAAATCAACGCAAACTTCAGAAACTAATTAATATATTTTTAATTCTCGGTATATTATCAGCCTTCAGCTTTTATTCTGCCCTTTTTAGATTGTAACCTTTACACACGTAAAAACATAGAGGTCTGACATTCGCCGACTTCTTTTAATGTCAGGTTCGTTGACACGTGAAAGCCGGGCCCTCTGGCACACGCTTCGAAAAATCAGCATGCGATTGAAAATAAATTTTTAACGGAGCAACGGTTTTAAGCTTTTAACGGAACATGTACACCGTAGTCGCGCACAATAAAAGGACTCGAGAGGGAGAGGAGGTGAGCACGTGAAAGTTTCATAACCGGTGTGTCGCGACTATTTTCGAGTGGCGCATATTTCGGCGCGGCGCGGCGCGGCGCAGGGAGAAGAGAACGACGTCTGGGAATACCCAGGAGTTTATGTCTACCTTTACGATCCAATCTTGCAGCGCGCGGATGTCCCTTCTCGGTTTCGCGCGATTCAGACGTATGCAAACTCAAGGACCCTATCTTCTCCCGCGTCAACGGGGAAGAGTGAAGCTCGTCGAGAACGTGCATGGAAGAACGCGCTTCGTACGAGAGATCGGGGGATATGTCGGAAAAGCTTCACGAAATAAAGAATAATGAAAGTACAGGGATAGAAGCGCGCGGAATAGAGCGATCGCAAGACTACGAAACGATACGGTGTTCGCACATTTCGGGGTGGCGGCTAAAATATATGAGAACGCCGGCGGAGAAGAAACGCGGGGGAGGCGTAGGAAGTTTCGTCGGGCTTCGTCAGTCTCGCGCATTTGGGTGATGTGCCTTTTTTCCTCTTTCTCCATTCGTCTTTCTCCGAGGTCCTCCTTCCCTCTGGCGTACGCACACACGGAACGCACACATACACACACTGATGTGGCCATCCCGGCGCACAGAGAACCGCGCGCGCGCACACTTGCTCGTGTACCATCTATAGCTCTTCCCTCCATACCCCAAGAGAGGGCTCTCTCTCTCTCTCTCTCTCTTTCTCTCGTGGATATATAGGTAGAAGCCGGGTCGATAGTTCGCGCGTAGCAACAGCCGGCCGGGGCTTTTTGCCCGACTTTTAAACTCCCGACTGTAACCGAGGTACTCATACACCCCCGACCTTCCCACCCCCTAGTGAGCGAGTATCCCTCCCTATTCAAGCTTGATATCTGACCTGGCAGCGGATGAAAATGATGACAGAGAAAAAAAGAACTATCACATGACTGATGATCTTAGAAAGACGAGAATTCGGTAAGAATGTCGATTGAAGACGTTACGGTCGGCTGGAGTCAATTGTAACAGTTTCTGCAACATCATGAGATCAAAATTCTAATATTTCAAAGAAAGCACTCTTTGTGCGCGCGCGCGCGTGTGTGTTTTAGTACGTAGTTGTATTACGTGGTAATTTAATTAATAAGCAGTAGGATCCGTAAATTTAATTTTAACGACATATTCTTTACGACGATTTCAACAGTCGACGATGGAAGGTAGTTATTTGTTGAAACTGTTCAGTTTCAGCATTAAACAGCTCGGTAATTAAGATTCGCATTGAAATTCTGAGAAAGTATGAATTCAAATAAATGGCTCGCGCTAGAAACTGCGAGTCTTCAGTTGGGTAACAATGCCGAACCTGCCCGTAACAGAGAAACGGAAAGAATGTTGTTGGATGTTACCGACACTTCCGTATCCAAGTTGGCCGTCACACCATTAAAGGAAATATGTCTGACTAAAAGCCGAGCGATTACGCTTTCATGTCGACTACGAGCAGCTTGTTAAACGCGATCAAAGTGGATATTCGTTGAAATGACGTAATGATCGCGAATAAGAGCGACGCATAATAGTCGACATTGTCGAATAGTTCCAATTTGAACGACGTGATTAAAATTAAAATCGAGAATAAAATAAAATGTTCAACGATGTATGTATGTATATATATATTTTTTTTTTTCGGAAACATTAATTTTTTTTCGGAAATAGTATTGAAATTTATTTAGCATATATCAATTTATATTCACTCTCAAAATATGTTTAAAAAATAATTTAATAATACATTATTATTATACATAATAAATTTAAATATAAGAATTTATATCGTAAATTAATTTTTTATTCATATTCATATTTTCGCGTAGGTTCTCGTAAATATATTTTGTTTAAAATGCAACGAAAAGAAGTTTTACTATTTTCTTTCTCTTTTTCACAGATATCTTTTCAAATTCAGCAGATTAGATTCGACTAATTTTCACGTGAAACTTTACTTCGGAGCTTCGTCCCACCCATTTAAATGTTCAATCTCGTACACTATGTAAGAGAAGAGAGCACGGAAGAGAGAAAATGCGAAGCTCGCACTGTCGGTTTGTTATCGTCGCGACGTGAAGTACACTTCTATTTCTCTAGGAATAAAGATAAAAGCGAGACACGAACGAACGATATCCGTGATCGAAGCTTTCAACCGAAACGAAGTGCAAGACAGGTTTGCGCTTTCGTCCCTCAGACCTCCTCGCAAGGATGTACAATGCATGAGAGGATCGTTGAAGTTCCGTCTTTCCACGCGCTTCTCGTCGTCTGCCTTCCTCGATGGTTATTTTTACATTTCTTCTCTTTTCCGCTTTCTACTATCAGCGTATGCGATCAGAAGAATTGAAATTATAAAATTATAAAAAATTTTTAAATATCGTTAACTAGATTAATAAATATCTTGAAATACCAGTAGTTTGAAATTAGTTTCTTGCTTATAATTATTTTAGTAGTAAAATTATATAAATCCACATATCATTATAAAGGATGTAATTTCCTGTCATTACTGTGAAATTATCGTTAAACCATGCCAGATCGCCTTTATCAATTACGGCACTTTTGTAAAACAACGCTTAACTATCTTTTCTCTCGCACTTTTTCGCATTAAGCGCGTAATACCGGTTATTTTCTATACTGGACTTTAATTGTCATCCTCCGTGCTCCTTCGGTGGATAATTCATAACTGGCACGAACAGTAATTTATTGCCGGAAACTCGTTAAGATCGCTACTTCAGAACCAGTTCTTCAAAGCGGTTCGATAATGCATCTCACACACCCTCCAACTAATCGATATCTCCTTCCTTGTACAGATTTCGCGGATACTTCGTTATTGTAACAATTATATATAATAATAAATACGAGTGTACAAAAAAAAACATCATACAATTATCATAGGAGAGATTAAAACCACTATGATAAATCGCCGTGATTGTGGATACAAGATAAACGTAAAGTTATAGATAAAAAATCTTGTGCAATTTTATTCAAAAACGTAAAGAATTCAAGTAATAATATAAAATATTTCAGTTTATTTGTATGTGAGATAAAATGTTCACGGCAGCGCACATTAAACGGAGAATTTTATATCTTTAAAATTAAATTTTATTTCGTAAAGTTCACACATTGCTCTGACCTTAATATTAAATTCTTTTTCTATATAATGTAATTTAAGCAACAAGCATATTAAAATTAATGATAAAATTTATCTTGAATCATTTTTATTACTAACACAGTTTCGAAACGTGCGATGATGCAATTTTCGTGGTTCATTGATAAGACGATTTAATAACTTGTAAAATTCTTTCTTAAGTAATGGCGATCGTAATGAGAACAAGAAATACATCTTTGTCTTTCTAACGATGGAAAAGAAGGACGGAAGAAGAAATAAGTCAGTCGAGACGAGAGGGTGGACGGGGTAGATTGGTACGTGTCTAGCTTTGAGAGTACACACTGACGACGAGGGGTTGTCGTCCCTCTGACTGGTTGGCTGGCACGGAAACGACCTTGGAATCAGCTGTGCGATACGAGGATGAAATTTCCTACCGAGACGCGTCGACGTCTTAGCGTGTAGGAGGACCCGAAGAATAACATGATGGGAGAGAGAGAGAAAGAGAGAGAGAGAAGGGAGGGGGAGAGAAAGAGCTTATATCTCGACGAGGTCGGGGATGGCACGACAATGAGGTCACTGAGATCCGATGGGGATGGATTCCTCTTGGCATTCTTTGCGTAAGTTACGATGGCACTTCTCCGAGAAAATTTGCTTTTTAAATCGTAAAAACGGTATGCGAGTGTTCTTTTTAACACCTCCTCTTTTTAATTTCGTTTACTCATTCAGAAAGAATATATATTAACATATTATGAATCTCTCCTGCGAGGTTTTCATTTCAATTTTATTTATCACTTCAGTCCGAATGTAACATAAATAGCAGATACTCAATAATTAACGGTAATATCGCATGAGCGTGCTATTAAACTATTAATTTCATCAGAGAGAAACCTGAATGTGAACATCCCGGCCTTTTTCGTGTACCAAACCTCGTAGGGTAATGTCCACGTTTTTGTGATTCTTTTCCGTACTATTATGTGGATTAGACAAGGACGAACAATCAAAGTTGATTATTCGTCTTCGTCTAATCTATGTAATAGTACGGAAAAGAACCACAAAAACGTGGACATTACCCTACGAGGTTTGATACACGAAAAAGACCGGGATGTCCATTCTCAGGTTTCTCTCTGATTTCATTAAACGAGATCCACGAAAATTATTAATAAAGAGAATTCTAAAGAATAACCGATAAAGTTTCTATTTTAAATTTTAATATAATCGATTCTCTTACACATTTATCTCATTATTATTACGCTTTATTGGTGATATTTTTAACAGATACGTAAAGCGCAGTCAATACATTATTTATTCGCTTAAATTCAATTATGGAGGTGTCTGAAAAAAATGCATATAATAACAATAATATATTTTAAAATTCTTTATCAAAAATAATCCCTTTTCACAACAGCTAAATGAATAACACACTCGTTTATTAATTCTATTAATTAAGCAGAACTGTTTTTTGTTTTTGACATTTCCATTCAGATTATTTCTCACATATAAATTGCAAAAATGTAAATCTAATTGCCATAACAACTAACGAATCAAACAAAATAATTAATTAATCAAACTGTCCAAATATCTTTCTCGGGAAAATTAATTTTATCACCGATGGCTTTTGTTTTGTCTTCAGCCAACCGATTGCGAGCAATCGCAACGAATTGCGTCCGGAAAACGGGCTGATTGTGGATTGGCGAATTTATTATCGTAGTGTAGCACTGGCCACGATAAAATCCACGATATACGATACTACCTAGTCGCAGTGTAATTCGTTGCCGTAGCTTAACCATTGTATAAACAGGGCGTATTGCATGCATCGAGAGAAGGAGAGAGAAGAGAGAGAAAGAGAAAGACCAGTCGAAAGAGAACTATTGCACCTGTGCACTCGAGGTAACGAATGCACAACCACATAACGAATAGATCTCAACAGGGCGCTGCCCCAGCAATTTTCGCATATTTCGCCCGGAATTTCGCATTAAAGATCAATAGTTAACGAGCTATTTGCTATAATTATTCAGCCACTAACTGTATCGACATCCAGTGCGCCACATCGTTACGCTGGCCGATGCATGTTCTCATATTCCCCGTTCATTCATTCATTTTCGCAATGAATTTCCTTATATTACAGTATATCAATTAGAGAGAGCTGATAAACACTCGCAACCCGCAGAGAACAATAATATAGTTTTCTCGGCGGGAACGTTATTTACCACAGTATGCGTAGAAATTAATAAACGAATTTCTTCATTTCAACTGCAAACAGCATAATAATTTCAATGAACAAATCACAAAGCACAACAGGCATTACGTGTACATTTTGCGCGCGCGCGCGTAGCTGAATTTAGACAGATAACATACCACGATAGCGTTTCGTGCATTAAAAAAATTGTAATAAATACTTGTAAATTTTAATAAATACTTGTTCGAATAATACTAACTAAATTAATTTACTTACTTAGTCAATAAATATTTATTCCATAAAAAATTATATTTAAATTAATGATTCTTGTACCAAATAAATATATGTTATAAATATTTAGTTGGTATTATTCAAACAAATATTTATTGAAATTTAGTAAATTTTTTTTCAGTGTATATACACGTCAAAAATATCAATTGTATAACAAAGAACAAAGGGATGGAAATATTAATCGAAGAAAGGCGTTGAAAAGTGTGAGATCGCGCGAGCTAATCGAGATCCCGTAGATGCTATGAAAGTTCGACGAGAGACGGCGGCTCGTGCAGGAAAAGGGATAACTGAAGGCAATGATCGAACGTGGCGTGACCCGGCAAATTACTGTCACTCGAGGTAATTTCAGCGTAATCGCCTCTTCCATTCCATTTACCGCGTCTAAAGCGAAATTTACCTTTCGAGCGTATCCGAGGCGAGAGAGCGGCCGTCGAAAATACATCGCGCGCGCGCAATGACGAAATAATTTGCCAGAAGACACCTCGTGATTCTATCCATCTACCTACACATGTAGCAATAATCTGTATGCTGACTCTTCCTATGTATCTTTTCTTTCTCTTGAGATTTAGTCCGCGATTACTGCGGCGCGATTATTTTACGAGATAAAAGAATGAATAATTAATTTACTGCTTCTTATGGAAATATATAATAAAAAAAGTACAGTTAAAATATAATCCAAATCTGTTAAAAATTCATGGCATATTTCATAATGAAATAAAGTTGATTCATTAGCCTAGCTGTATTGGTAAAATTAACAGTAACCGTCAATGATTCAGGCAAAAATGTTACATCAAAATATTTATGCGAGTGATAGAAAAACCTAAGCACCTTATATAATCAACAAAATAAAAATAAACAGAACAATAAATAACTCGTAAAGATGAACTAGTTAAAAATTATTTATCAATTATTCTCAGTTTTCTTCAAAACTTGTTCTTAGGTCTGTACATCACTCGAAAATATAATATATACATAGCACTTACGTTGGATACATTGTAGCTGCTATATTGCTCTTTGGGACTGCCTCCGCCGTTCTGCTCGCACTGCTTGTTCTTGAAGGCTCGGTAATTCTCTCGTAGCTGTTTGCCGTACTGGAACACAAAGCGGAGCGGACATCGTTAACGCGCGAGCGTTGCAGTTCGCAAGATGCGCGCGACGAGTAAACACGCCGCGCACCTAACCGATTCTACGCTCCGGGCACATCGTAACATCCGAGGCCGATAAAACCGACGGGTGTAAAAAAAATTGCACCTGCGATTTGCATAATTTTACACGCGTCACTTTGTCGCATAGCGCCGGTCGACCAGCCGGTCGACTAGCGCGTGTTGCCCAGCTGTGCGAGGCGAACCGTCGATCGATATACCTCGCCCGTCGAGGTATCGCGCTCGCCTAGATAAATTCAACGTTGCTACGCGGACAGAATACGAAAGTACCATCTGATACTTTTCTCGATTTCTCCGACAATTAAATTCCTTCTCCTCCCGTCTTTTTGGGGTGCGCGAAGCTGTACAAACGTAATTACCGTAATATTTCGAGAAGAATTTGGGAAGGAAAAGAAAAAAGTAACAAACCGATATAAAAAAAAACTCAATTTTGATAATTAAAAATCAATCTTACCGTATGCTTTCACGTCGAAATTATTATAATACATATACAAATTTATTTTACACACCATTGCGACTTATAAACGTAACGTAACTCGTAATAGTGTTTCGAATAATGTTGAAATATAAATAAATGTCACGCTTCGAATCTATTTTTCGAACAACAAGATTAGTGATACTCAATTTTCGACTCGAACTGTAATCCTATTTCTTGCAAGCAGCTTGCGAATGCAGGAGGAATATTCGATCGAAACAACCGATTCTTTTCGTCGGGAAATGTCTACGCTTCGCAAGCGCGCGTGCAACGATAAGGTTCCGTGATTGAGTCAAAGGTAATCCGTGTGAGCTCCTCTAAGCTCCTTTTTATCGCCCACGTGCTAGGAAACAGTCATTTAAAACAAAGCTGATTTATGAATGAAGTTTACTTCCTTGCTTCACTCAGAGATTTCATAAGTTACCCATTCAAGAAAAATTACTACTAATTCTAAATGTAAATATATATTACAACAAAAAATAGACAAAATATAAAACATCATTTTTTAATTAATTCCAAACAGATATTTTGTTTAGTTTAACTTTAATTTAACATTAATAGATTTTGTATTATATAATTTCAAAATTTAAATATTTAAAATATCGAAGAATAAAGATCAAATTTCCGTTCTAAATGAAAAGTTCATTAAAATAAAGAATTTAATCCTGGAAGAGTAAAGAATTTCGGAAAAAAAGGAAAAAAACGTGCAGGTATACGTACTTTGTGCACGAGCAAGTATATGTCAACCGCGCGGCGAGACGAACGTGGACGCGAAAAACGAGACGAGACAAGACAGGAGGAACAGACGGTGCCACGTGAAATAATGACGGTGAACGTGTGCATAACCGTAGGACCCAGCAGTGGTATAACCATCGTATCGACCCACAAGACAGTCGGGCGCATCCATGCTCGACTGACTGCTCACGCACACGCGCGCTCACCCATACACGCAAGCGTAAATTGCTCGTGACGTGCACGGCACCCACACGCATACACGCACAGGAGTACTAATATACCAATGCGGGCTGTAGCTTGCACCGTGGTACGAAAATTATCCCGGCGAGCTTTGTGACTGGCGAGAACTCGCTTAGCAACAGCAAAAATATAAACTCGTACTTTCAAACTTTTATATTAATACATAAGTTAAATAAAAGTTCTGGCATAATTCTTGAGTTGTGCATCCCTTGTATTTCATAAATAATTTTGTTAACTCTCATTTAATTTCCTTAACAAATTATTCCTCCGCTGGCAACATACAATTTTAACTCTTCCGTCAGCAATAAAGGTTTTTGAGAAAAGAAGCAAATTTTTGTTATTGTTCTGAATTATATAAAAATTTGAAAAAATTCTGGTATACTTTTCAAAGTTTTAACGAGTTATTATCATCACAGAGGTCGGATTGTATTTTATGTATTTTTTACAGATCTAGATTTATCTACTAGAAGTCATAAACAAAATATCGATAATGCCTTTTCAATATTGCCGGCGGAGAAGTCAGAGAAGAAAATAATTGAGTCAATACTTTCGTTTGATGATATTGTAAAATTTCAATAAAATAAAGGTTCTACACATTTCCCAATATATGTCAGTAAAAATATCCTGCTGATTAAAAATACATCTAAATACAATATCATTCGTGTTATCGATTGTCTCGTCGCGCACTTCTTGCTCGACGCTGAAAGTGAGAGAATTTAAACGAAGACCGGGATTCGCTTTCGCATTTCGGAAGTCAGGAGCGTGATCTACGTAGATGCGAAGATGAAGGATGGCGGCGACTAATTGAAGGCGGCCCTGGAGTATTGCCGACGCGCGCGCGTTTGGAGAGATAATTATGTAATTCAATTATTCGCAAACGCAGACGAGAAACGCGCCGACGAGGAAAGCGGCAAGGCATGAATGTATGCTAACGTTAATCAGCGACAGAGTAACGGAGAACGATAACGAAGCACACGAGCTCTAAGTAAACGAAAGATAATGCCGCGTCGAATCCCTCGATATCACAAAATCACGTTCCCGATAATACGGTGTTATTGATTAAAAGCTGTTGAAAAGTTGCTCCACTAGTTGGTCGCGACAAATTTCCCTTGTAATTAAATGACTGTGCAAGTCAGCGCGACTCATTCTTGGAATCATTCTTGGAATCATTCTTGGAATCATTCTTGGAATCATTCTTGGAATCATTCTTGCTGTATAACTAATTATAATTCTCGGACCGCGCAAGAAACTCCATATGGACAGAGATACGTGTAATCGAGTAGAAAGCGGCCCGGTATCATATGCGACTTAACTTTATCCGTGGCTTTTATTGCTATGATCTGATCTATTCACTTTCTCATTATCATTATCATTTCTCGAGACGGGCAACAACCGTGACTTAATGTCAAATAACAATATTTTATTTATGATTGGCAATCATATAAAATACCATAAATATTTTTTATAATCGCTATGCTTATCGCTCAAGGAAGCTGGTCCTAAATTAATCCAACTGGTTACGCGCGAGGGCCATTCTAATCCATTATTTTGATATCTACGTATACTAATAAATCTATCGAAATCTTTTCTGTTTTAATTACTTTCGCCATGTTGGACTTAACTACAGATAACATTAATTCTATAAACGTCTTCAAACTTTCACACAAATAAAAATACTGAAGTTACTGCAACATCTTTTATCTTGGACTCTATCCCTCGCAAATTAACAAAGACTAATCCGAGCTCTATACTTATTGTTAGACTTCGCAGATTTCTAGTGAAGTGAATCAAAGTCTGCGAAGATTGAAATACAACGAGGAAACGGGATGAGGGAGAAGAATGACGTAGAAACAAAGGGAGCACGAAAGGGTACGGGAGTGTCAATGTCTTCTCGATCAAAGCGAGTCCTGCAGATTTCTCCAAGCCTACCCGTTCATTTGTTCTCTTCTTCCCCCCCCCCTCTCTCTCTCTCTCCTTCCACCTTTCCAACTCTTCTCGTTCGCCGCATCTCATCAGACTCCTAGCTTTTTCTCGGATGAAAGAGTTACAAAGGCCTCACTGAGACACGCGTAAGTACTACCTTAGTGCCGTTACCGACCAAGACGACGTCTCGTCCTTTTCCCTTCGGATAGAAGGTGGAGCCGAGAAACAGAGAGCAAACGAGAGAGAGAAAGAGAAAGAGAAATGACGGTGAACGACGGAGCTAAGCGAGAGACGCCAAGAGCCGGAGAAAAGAGAAGAGCACATAGTAAATCCAGAGCGGCTAGGTAGGTAGATAGGCTGACAAGAGACGCAGACAGGCATGGACGACCAACGAGGCCGATAAACACTAGGCAAGTCTGGCCTGCCTGCCCGCCGGCGGCCACGGTAGTACAGACGTATGGCTCAGGGGACTCTCGAGGATGCACCGACACAGGTTAGGTTACGATTCTCTGGCGCAAGGTCTCCAAATTACATCTCGTGGCAGATGAGTTTGCTATCCGACCCAGCACGAACGTTATTCACAATGAACATAAGTCATGATGATAATGGACAGCAAAAGAAACGCTTGTGAGAGACACAGCAATTGTGTAAATTAAACAAAATCGTCGAGATCAAGAGTGAGAATTAAATTAATTAAATCTAGAAATTAAATTCAATGAAAATTATTAGGAAATTTTGGCGTTAAACGTAAATATATAAAACGCCATTTAGAATTCTGTTTCTCCCCGTAAATACATCGTTCAAATTATTCCGGTTTAATTTCAAAGGATATTCACAGCTCCCGAAAGAAAGGTTGTTTGTACATTAATAAATATTATTTTTTTAATTCTTAATTTGCTTCGCAAGCATGATTATTCTATGAACGATAGAACAATGATAATATGCTATGCCCGAGCTTTACTTCCTGGAGACCAGCCGGACTGGAGAGGCGGTCTGAGCAGCCACTTCAGCCTGAGGAAGAATAGGCCTGTAAAGAGTAGCGTAATAAGGAGTAGGCGGCCGTATTCTAAAGTCTCTCTCTTTCTCTCTCTTTTCCTTCGGCGAAACTGCCAATCGCGCGTTGCTGGCGCACACCGTTACTATCCACGAGTTATTCTTCTTGGCGAACACTTCAACTAGAGTGAAAGAAAGAGAGAAAAAGAAAAAGAGAAGACAAAGACTGTCTACGCTCGAATATATTATAAATTGATATTATTATCAACGATGATAGGAAAAAAGTCTTGGTGTCTCAATTTTTGTAAAAAAAAAAGGAGGGGGGAAGCAAGAAAAATGTACCGTGTCAGTGCCACGACTACTCTAAAGAGAGAAAAAAATTTAGCCATACGAAACGTGCTGAAGCTGCGTGATATAGTGTGTACGTATGTCGACAAAAGTGAAGTGTTCTTCTTTCTCCGTTAAACACGAACCGCGCGCGAGTCACGCAACTTCTTTGAACTTCACGAAGAAGTTTCGACATTCGATGTCGACGCGAACGCAGGCGCGGTAGAAATGGGGAGGAACGGAAAGAAAATAAGGCTCATTATACCCAGCTCCATCACGGACCTAATGATACTCACGGCCCGTCCGCAGAGGGATGATCACATTGTAAAGGAAGAGTCGAATAAGAAGACGCGGAATCGGCTGGGAAACGAAATATTGCAGCGATACTTTGTAAGCGTTATTATCCTCACCGCAAATTTAAGTACCTATTTCTCCGGTTGATATTAGCTTTCCTCTTACATTGTAGCAGTTATTTACTAAAGCTGGCATGGTCATTTATATACCCTCCGTATTATTAATTCTTGATTATACACTTTCCACGCGAATCTGCCGACATTTGTTGTAACCCTAATCGACATTCCCAAGAGTACACTTGACGTAATAAACTAACATTTCCGTTTGGACGAGCAACAATTTCGTTCAAATAGCTCATCCAGTTTGGGGTTAATGGGCTTCCACCCCAAACTACTCACGAGACACTCGAATCGCTGTACTAAGATGTATTTTCTTCGAATAGAAAACAACAATGGAGCAAAGAAAAGAAATCACATTCTTACCTTAGCGAGTCTCATGGCTGTGAGCCAGCAGGTGCGCGATTTTTCGTTCTCGAAAATAATGACCTTGATCCCGGGCTCCCCAGCCTCCGTATCTTCGGCTTCGGCGTTGCTGTTCGGCCTCAGGCAGGCGCCCCACTCGAAGGGTGCGCCGAAAACCCGCTTGGCGTTCGGTATCCTGTAGACGTTGTAATCCGACAAGTGCGCGAGTGTGATTAGTTGTTCGTTGTCCTGTAACAAAAATAATGACACACTTATAAAAATTTTGCTCGAAGGTATTCAGCCTAAAATTGAACGCAAAAGGCAACTGAACCGTTCAAAATAGAAAAGTTTATTTCGAGAAATTACTAGCTTCCTTCCCGTATTGCAACATTTACGTTACAAACGCGAGTTGTATAACTATTGGTAATTTAACTTCCCTTAATAATACGGTTGTGGTCCACGGTTAATGAAGATGTAACATAATGGTTGTTTGTTGTTCTCAGTTATTGTATATTGAATGGATAATACGAACAAATACTAATTGCCAGCAACGTTTTCAATTATTATAAAACCATTGGTGTAATAATTAATTAATCAGTATGGCCACAATAACTGTAATGTCTTCACGATTGTAGATGAACCGAGCGATCTTCCCGTGGGAGCAACGCGAACAAAGTAGTATAAGCGTATCTACGAGTTGCCCGCAAGCAAAAACCGTCGCGAGATACCTTTCCCAGTAGACTCTCTCGTTCCGTTGAGACTTCCTAAGAGTCTTCATCGGATTCAGCAGAAAACTTTCTTTCGCGACGTCGCCGGGAATCGCGGGGGCAATTTATTATAACGGCGGGACAATTTTTACGGCGTGCCGGCACATCGCACAGGAAGCACCGCAGCGACGACAGGCTCTTATCGCGGAGTCACCATTATTGCCTGCAGTGGAGACCAGGAAAGTCGCGTTTGTCGAGTGATTTCCGGTAGTAAATATTCATGGATGTGGGTGCGTTCGACATTCTTTAAACGGAATGCGTCAAGGTTGTATCTGATCGCATATCCGGAAAGCATGCTTTCCCTCTCACGATGTTTTACAAATAAAAAATTATGCTCTCATCTTAATTTCTTAAAATATATTTCGATTATATTATACACATAAATATCAAATAAAATTATTAGCAGGAATAGAAATAGCGAAGTATACTACAAGGAAAGAACGATTTTGTTGAGTATCTAAAAATTTAGCTATGGATACAGATCTGAAGCTAATTTTATTATATAATTTATTTTGATAGTTCAATAAAAATATTTTCTAATAAAGCAAAAATAAACAAGGGACCTTATAAAATATAAGAGGATCTTTTAAAAAATATTTTCGGATCCGCATCTAGCAAAATTTTTAAATATTTCAATAAAATTGTCGTTTCTGTGTATCTAAACATGTACAGTCCTTCTTTAACATTTTTATATTTTTATATTTATGTTTTTTTTTATAATATTATACTTCCTTGCTTCCAATAATGCGACACGCACTACTTCGAGCTGCATCGCAGACCTCAGTAATTAAATAAAATTACCAACGTCAACAGAGGAACAGCGGATTAGCGTGGATAACGAGATGTGTGCGCGACGCCTCGATCTAACAATTTCACGCGCAGTCGGTGTCACAGCGCTTTTATATTTAACTCGGTGTGTATTATCGCAGGAGGTACCATCCACGTTATTCTACTCTCTGACCTTTATCCGCTTATCGGCACCTGTATGATAAGCGGCCAACCGTGAACCATCGACCGGTCGATTTTCCAAAATCACCTTGTATAATCGCGCTACGTTTCCTGTCGTGTTGTGAACCTTTTATTAATAGCAAGTCCTATGCATATTGTGCACGTATTTCCGCGAATTACCTGTAAAATATTCTTTCAATACTTTAATTTTACACTTTAAACAAAGAGTGAAAACAATTATCTGATCGTTGCGTAAATATATGCGATCATATCTATTAATTAAAAATCAAAATCTCGCCTTATTCATACATATCAATATACTCTCTAAATCTGGATCAGTGGATAGTCATTACCCAGTGGCATACTTGACACTGTATAATCAGTGAAGTTCAACTAATAAAGGAAAAATGTTTGAGCATTATATAATTAAAATATTGATATTTGCACGTTAATTTCAATCTTCCATATTTATTGAATTTATACACTAAAACAAAGTTAGTTAAATTACATAATAAAGATTAGCTAGGTTAGAGATCTCACATTTCATTCACTGATTACCAGTGGCATACTTGGCACTAATTAGCGATTATCCACTGATTCCGATTTAGAGAGTAGAATAGAATAATTAGTCAACTGTTATTATCTCATCTCTCAAAAAAATCATTATGCGGCACATCTCTCGAGAGAGGCATTCCTCTCGTTTGTTCGTGCCGCGTTGAGAGGAAGGGTGCGGTTGGTCAGGGACTCGCAGGTCTCGAGAAAATCCTGTTGGCCGTGGTCGCCGCCGTGCTTCGTGCCACGATGCTGCCGCTGCTGCTGCTGCGCAAGCATTCGTCACGCGTGCACAAACAGATGGATAAGACAAGGGGGAGAGGAGAAGGAGGAGCATGTGTAAGAGACGCAGTGCGAGATAACGGCGGGACCGTTGCAATACGGCTCAGCAAATATTTGACGATTAGCTCGGTTGCACTCTGTACCGCGGGAGAGTGGGGCTGTTAACGGTTACGTAACTATTATCCAGCTAACCATGGAATTATGAGCGAAAGCGAATAGGAGAAGGATGAAAAGGTAGAAAGATATTAGTTAAACAGTGCCCGACTACAGAATAGTCCACATTACTTAAATGAAAATAAACAAACATGTGTAACACATCAAGCGTAAAGAATATGTGGAAATATACAATAGAATAGTAGACAGGGGAAAAAGAGAAAGAGAGCGGAAGAATACGGGAAAATCCGGTGATATCTTCCGTATTTTTACGGGTAAATTGCCCACGTAAGATTTGCATGTCTACCCGCAAATATGGCTTCACACCGCTCCTTTTGATGAACGCGCGCTCGTAATTCTGACACGTGTAAACCGTTGTCATGTGCATATCAGACGCGCCAGTCACGTTCCGTGATCGATCGTGCGCAGTAATCTTTTGGGGATTGTGTCTCTACACGCAGGAGATAAAAATACACGTCAAAACACGAGCAAATTAATAGCAATGTCAGACGGAGGCAGACTGGCGATTAAGGTGAGAAAGGTAAGAGTCTGGAGTCCATTTTAGGTACCGTTTCGGTCACGCTATTCTAAAACGCGTTAAAGAAAAGATATAGTTAAGATAATTTAAAATTAATAATATTTCTTACCGTGTGTAACTTGAGAACTAATTCTTTTTCTCAATCATTATAATTATTATTTAAAACGGATAGTATAACAATACTATACTTATGGCGTAAATTACTTACTTTTTTGAGCATTTACTTCAAGACTGTTGTAATTTCGAATACAGCCATTCGCAATGGAGATGTATTCGATTTCCATTGCAAAATCATGCTGAGACATTGGCAAGCACTTTATGATCTGCATATCTCAAGTCGATGTCAGCATATATTGCGCACGTTGATCTCTCGAGTAGCTGAATGACCGCTACTCGAACGTAAAAAGAAAGTAGGATAAAATCGAAGAAACTCCTTCATCGTTCATCCTGTTATTTTAGCGGTTATTTAATCGACGATAATTGTGTATGAATTTTATATTTTTCACAATTATACCCGCTCATTATAATTGTTATTGTATTCTTTATCATATTAATTATCACGGCGATTAAAGCAATAGTAATTGCGTCAGCTAAATAAAATGATTAAATTATATATTTAAATAGCTATCAGTTTCTTTTAATTAAATTTATCAAAAGTATAAAAAATATCATATAATTTTGTAATTTATCAAAATACTTCTTAAAAAATCCGACGACGGCTACGAAAAACTGCTGATACAGCAGAAAACGAAGAATTGGGAAGAAGGTAATGATACAAATCGAAAAGAGAATTGATTCGAAATGGGAGAGAAAAGGAAAGGAAGATCCAAGATGAAATCCGAGGATTCGAGATGAGAGACTTCGGATTTTTTTTTTATTTTAGACGATACCTCTTGTTGCGAAATCAACGATTTACCGTGGCGAAAAAGTCCCGGTAACACATCAACAGTATAACAACGAACAGTATAATGATAAGTATACGAATAAGATATTACAGAGATGAGAGATTCGCGATAACCTCGCGGGGCTTGTTTCTGTTCGTCATTTTTTATGCGCGGGAGCCAGGAGAGTTATTGGCGTTTCCGTCTAGGGATACATGACTTCGGAAACAAAACCGGTTTATAAATAATTCCAGAAGCACGCTCTCGCGCGCGATTAAAGAGGAAAAAAAGAAGGAAGGTACACACGACGGCAGCGCCTGAAGACGCCAATGGTCCGTGCAATCGTTGCCAATAAATTTGGTCCTGCGCTCTCATCCTTTCCACGTCGTCGTAATCCTTCCCATCTTCGTTCAAAGAGATTTCACGATGAATCGCCGATTTCGAGTCATCATTCAATAATGACAAATTTTGTTGCTTAAATAATTTTCACAAATCTTTTTATAATTTTGATTAATAAGAGCGTATATCTTTCATAGTCGCATCGAGGACGAACTCGAGTCGACAAGCTCGACCGTAGCTCGAACCGCATCAGCGGTCGTTGGCCCGAAATGACATCGTTAAGTTGCCGTTCGCGTGGCAGTGAAAGGATTGACTCCAGGGCGGCGTTAGACCGGCGTTATAGAACGGCGGAGAGGGAGAGAAAGAGAGAAGAGGACAACGTACGATAGGTCAGGTTTTTCTTCCTCCGGAGGCGGCGGAGAGATCCGCCGTGCTGCAAGCCAATGAGGAAAGACAAGCGAGGAGAGACCGAGAGGATGCCGAAGGTAGGGATGCAACAAGAGGCCTGCGTGCAATGGGCGCATTGAAAGTCCGTGGAAAGGCTTTCTCCTCATATCTCATTGATTTATTTGTTATTCATTCCTCAGATTTAAAACGGATTTAACAAGTTTGCGAAAATTCGAAAACAAAAATTGCAAATTCGGAAAATAGCTCGCTGTCTGAGAAATGCGAGTATGGATCGAATGAGCCAATACAAAACGCAACGCGAATAAACTGTGTCTCGTTTCACCTGCACTTTAAATAAATATTTGCTAAAACCACACACGCGATTTACAAATTGTAAATCGTTTGGCTTCTAGACGATACCGTCGGAACATGAGAGCGGCTGAAATTACGAGAGCGGCAGAAACAGAGAGAAGAATCATCCGTAACAAGTGGGGGAAATAATAAGAATCATTGATTATACATTGAGAAAATGTAGGCCGCGCTCCCGGCGTCGAGCTGCGCTATGATTACGCTAATAATGCGAGAGCGTATAACGGTAAGCATCCGTGAAAGGCAAGCAGGAGAGACAACGGCCCGACCACTACTGTGTTGGGAAAAAGGAGGAGTGAATTGTGAAAGAAAGGCGAGGGGAAAAAAGAGCATGGAGGACGCCAGGTTTCGACCTACAAGACGACTTCCTTGTGAGATCCTTCGCTATCTTCCTCCACCCATTCTTGTCATGTACTATCTCATCGATCGTTGAAATCACGATCGACGTGTTATTCCGCAACGTTGAGCTCGAACGCTACGTCGCTACATTACATCGAATATCGTATGATATCTTTCGTGTAATATTAATCTTCCACCAGCACTGTTGGATCTTAAAGGCACACTCAATTTTTTGATTGTAAAAATTCTGATAAATTTAATTTAGTCCTGATAGATAAATTTAAATCTATAAAAAAATAAATAAAATACAAACTTTTATGGTGTTAAAAACTCATTATTAACCCTTTGTAATCACACTTTTTGAAAGTCTCTAATTGCTACACCGAGAAAAAAATGTACTAAATTTTTAATAGATATTTGTTTAAATAGTCCTACCGGAATATTTACTAAATGTAAACACATATTTATCAAATACCATTAGTTTGATTTAACTATCATTTTTTTCATTTATCTAAATATTTAACATAAATAAATATTCTATTAGGATTATTCAAAGAAATATTTATTAAAATTTAATAAAAAATTACAGACGAAGGAGGAAAATGTCATATTGCAGACGGAGAGTTAATAATAAAAAGCAAATATTCTCTCTCTCTCTCTCTCTCTCTCAATATGTCCTTTCAATATCCTAAAGGCTTTTACGAGTTAATTAGGACACCTATAATAATGATTCTTCGCAAATCAACAACAATTTTAGCACTAGCCAAAAAAAGTCTTATCGAATCTTTCGATCTCCCGATAATCCGTCGAGTCAAGTCGAGGAGGAAACCTCACGTGGACATGTACGGTCGCAGGCAGTCGCGCCTCTTTATTGGATTCGTTCTAATAGAATTTGCGTCGTCCGTGCGCGCGCACCTACAATGATGTCCGCTCTTGAATTTTAATGTCCGAAACGAACGCGAAGCAGGGAGCAATCTTCTCTCTCTCTCTCTCTCTCTCTCTCTCTCTCTCTCTCTCTCTCTCCCCTCTCCGCCCCTCTCTTTTTTGGACGGAGGGTTTTTTCTCATTTTTTCATACGAGGCTCCCCTTGGTCAAATTAAAATTCTGCCGCTTCGCTAGTGCGGATAATTAAATATTTGTTGTATGCGCGCGCATTCGCGTAATAAAATTTCGCGCCGTAGTCACACTCGACGCTCGAGTCGAAGTTATTGAACAAGCGTTGTCGACGATATGGACGATCTCGAAACGTCTAGCTGTCATCGAACGTAGAGATTTCTCTTAACCCGTAGAGCTCTTTCGTTTAAAATTACATTTAAAAGATGTTTCATATTTTTGAGAGTATTATAAATTAAAAATATAATTTATTTTATTTATTAATGATATTTGTCATTGTTTAAGAGATTATACTTACGAAATTACGAAGATTAAAGAATAATTTATTACATTATGATATGAATTACTAAACACACAAACTCTGCATTATATATATAACGAAACTATAAATCTTAAAGATGATTTCATTTTTGCATGATTTAATGAGCAAACGGTATTTCTTGATCTGAAATAGCATTTCATTGTGACAGTTGAATTTCTACTGCACTTAATTTCTAGATATCTCCTCGAGCTAAGAAAAAGTAATAGTAAGGGGGGACTTTGAATTGAACACAGACTCCACCGACAACACGCCGGTTACCCCACGCCATGCCCAAGAGCGTTATAGCGATTAAAAACGGCGACGTGCGCGAAATCGAGGTCATCGCCGACTAATCTTTTTCTTTTTTATTCTTTATTTTTCTTTTTCTTTTTCTTTTACGTCTCGCAGCGCGAGACGTGCACCGGTGGACGGTGAAACGTGATGTAATTCGCAAGTTCCACTGTGCCACGGCGTACTTTGACTGCACCGATGTCTATAATTTCGTGGCAAATTAAAGAGCCGTGTAAAAAAATAAGAAAAAGAATTGAGAAAATAAGAAAACACACTATGTAAATGCGAAGGTTCGTTGTTACATTAATGCTCTTCGAGAAAACCGCCGATCATCAGCAAGATTTCGTAGCGAAATACACAGAAATGAAATATGAAGAAACTGTACAAAAATAGGGGAAGTACAAAAGAAATAATAACAATTCATTTTGTTCCCAATTACTAAAGTTAAATTAACGATCGATTAACAAGTCAATAACAATTTATTAACGACTAGATAATAATCCAGCTTTCGAAATTTCTCAATGAGAAAACTTTCACAGCTTTCGAAAGCCACTGCTTACGATCTGGTTTTTGAAAAACTTCCTATAAGAAAATTTTATAAAAAGGTAAAGAAATAAATGACTTTTCGAAGTTCATTGAATAAGAAACAAGTTATGTCACCGGATAATATCTTTACCTTCATTAATTTTATTCGCATTACTTGCTTATCGTGCATTAACTCCAAAGGAATTAAACAGAATTTCGAAAAAAAGAAAAAAACAAATCTCCCGAGTCTGTTTCTTATCTCCGTTTTTTATTAGCGTAACAAGAATATCGCCAATCTTCAAGAATGAAATAAAACAAGAAAAATTGAGAGAAAGAAAAATAATGTATGTAAAAAATTAGTTTTATTCGCATTACTTGTTTATCATATACTGACTGTAATTTAGAGTTAAACAGAATTTCAAAAAAAGGAAAAAACAAATCTCCCGAGTCTGCTTCTTATCTCTGTTTTTTATTAGCGATAACAAGAACATCGCCAATCTTCAAGAATGAAATAAAAAAAGAAAAAAAATGAGACAAAAAAAGAATGTATCTAAAAAAGAGACAGGCTTAATCCAAGAATACGTGATGCGTAACACATGAAATTAATTAATTTTGATATAATTAATTTGGATAAAAATTAATACTATATCAGAGAGAAAAAGAGAGAGAAGGAAGGAGATTGGATTAAGGAAGCGAGCGGGGTGGGCATGCTGGACACGAGTCATGAGTCCCGATTGTGAAAACCGGTAGCTAAATCGTCTGCTCACTTCCTCGCGCTCGAGGATTCTCGAACGACGGGAGTGAAACTCAGTGTACGCGGCTCGCGAGCAAGTCGGTCAAATTAGACAACGGCGACAGTGATTCTCAAAGCAAAATGACATCCTCAAAATAAATGTCGACAATTCTAAATATTAATTAGCCGCTAATTGTAGTAAATTGATTTTCGTTGCTGTATAATAGGAGATAGTGCACTTCCTGCCAATTACTGCATTTTTATTTTTACAAGCAAGTATCATTAATTCCGTTTTTAACATTGAACTTATTGTTCAAATTACAATGCTTTTTGTTAATGTGCTCGATAAATATTTCATATTACGGAATAGATTGAATAAATTAAATAAAACTGAATTAAAAAACGCAGACGTCACTTGTATGCGTTTAAAGAATGCAGAATAAATTTGCCGAATCGAAATTTGCCGAAAGCGCAAAATTAAATTCACCGAATCAGATCGCGATTTCTCAGAAAGTCCCGAACTGCATCAAAAGCGCTGTAACGACGATGCGCCGGTATAGCGACGGATCGCTGTTTGTCCCACGAGAAGTGCATTGATCATCCGAGAGTTAAGTTTGGATTTATGCGAGTTAATACACTTTGGCGCGGCTTCAAGCGACTTCCAGCCATGGTAAGGTGAATCACGGCAGTGCTCCCCGAAGTACGTTAATAAACGTCCTAGTCCTTAATCACATCAGCAAATGAAGGCCGCATTCTAACTCGCATTTATCTCGTTTGGAGATACTCCAATTTATAACTTTCAGAAATCTGTCATATTTTGCAACTACAACTCCCTAGAAAATTTCCATTCATAAATACTATTATATACAATAATTTAATAGCGTAGTTGCATTTAAATTTAACAATAACGTTTAACGATGTATGACACAGTCACGTAAAATGTTTTTATTTTTCCTGACCTACATCAAAATTTTCTCCCTGAATATTAACTCTTAGAAGACGAGGGTCTATTTTTAAACTCTCGCAGTTTCTCCTTGAGTAAGATTTGTTATATTCACTGTATTTCATTATATTTTTTGCTTTAAAATATGATAATATTTTAGTGTCACTATAATAGCTTTCCCGTCTGTAAAGGTTAAAAAATATATATAAGATTTAATTCTAAGAATATAAATTGTAAGATAAACACAAATGTTTGAAAAGGTATAAAATAGAACGACAAAATATTTCCTAGAAAATAAAAGAATATTCCTCGTCTTCAAATAATAAAACTCTCTTGGATATTAAATAAATTTAAGAGATAAACGTAACTTGTAGGAGTACGATCAATTAAACTAATCGAAGGCGCTCGCTTCAATAAGGACAATGCACGAGATTACGCAGCGCGAAGGAAAGTGGTAGTCATTGGTGATTATTCTTTTCATGGAATCGATGGTAGAAGCCGCGGTGATTAATCGGAGCTTGAAAAAAAGAGCAAAAGATAGAAAGAGAGAAAGAGTACACAGAAACGAAAAGGCGAAGAGAGAAAAAGGAAGGCAAAGGCGGATAATAAACTACCCCGAAGGAACGACGTACCGCGCGCGTCCAACTAAAGACCCAGCGAAACAAGTCCGATGATCACTGGAAAACGATAAAAAGGACGAAACTCCAACGGTGTGTTTCTGCGTTCATAAAAAGAATTGCGATCGTCTGTACCACTTTATCCAATCATGGAATAAATCCTCTTGGACTGTCTCTACAATTCCCACAAGGGAACATTCATATGTCGTGTTAAATCAATTAAATATTCTATTCTATTAATTAATGCTACATTAACAGGAAATAAGCTCTTTGAAAGGCAACGAAATAATCTACGCAAATGCAGATTATTTCTGCGTAAGGCATAATAAAATAATATACGAATATAAAGCAATATTCACCGCAAACAATAATGCTTAATGAGTAAATAATACTTAATGAATTTTTATACTGAAAATAAATCGATATTTGCAAGCTCACATATTCGATTTGCTTCATTAAATTTACTATAAATTGCAAGATGATCCTTTTCAAAGAAGAGATTAAGTTATCTCAAACATCTTGATGGTACGTATGTTTACATAAAGAATAATGTAACATGAAATCAATTAAACACGTCTCTCTGTATATAAAAATATGTTAATGTATCTTAATCATATCGTTATAACAATTCTATCAGAAAATATATTAATTAAAGAAGTTTCTTAAATAGATATATCTTCAGAAAGCTCTCCTTATTTCTCTTATATTCCTTTTAACAGAATCTAAATTTCACATAACTTCTTAAGAAACAGTTCGATGGAAAGAGTCCGTGCGTTAAAAGCGAATTGCCCGGAAGATGCGGGAGAGTTCCTACACACATACGCGAGAAGAAGGGGAACCAGGAGCCGTTTCTCGGGGAGAGAGCATCGGCGTACCCGCGCGCGCGCGCGCAGTGATAAATTTCCAGAAAATTTATTGTCCGACCAAGTATAATTCAGCCGACCTATCGTGATGTGCGAACCTCGCGAGAACGTTCCAGCGTCGGCCGTGAAAAATGGCCGAACGATTTCAGCGGCTGCGATGGGCAGAGAGAAGCTACGCGATGCTGGCGGTGGTGGTGATGGCGATAGAGGTGCAGTGTGTAGTCTACCTTCGCGGAAGCTTCACGGAAGAAGCGGGGGGGGGAGGGGGAAATCGCATATACGTGGCGCACGTACGTAAGAAAAGCCGGGTTGTTCCTCCCGTAACTTAAGGAGCTACGACCTCGTTTCTGTCACACGCGACTTCGTATTTTACGCCCTCCGGCGGAAAAGGAGAAGGAAGGAACGAGAGAAGGCACGAGGACGAAAGAGAAAAGTCGGAAGGAGGATATGGCAGCGAGAAAGAAGAGGCGGTGGATAAGATACGAGTAGTTTCGCGATAGAGAACGCGAACGAGAAGAGAAATAAAGAAGTTTATGATGCCCAGCTGGTACGACATGAGCAGAAGAGAGACGACTCACGATGTTACTCGCGAAAGTCTTCTCGTCGTTATCGTCGTTATCGTCGTCGTCGTCATCGGTCTCGGACCGTCCTAGCAGGATGGGTCGGTACTAATATCCACAGTTTACTACATGACGACCATGATGTTCTCGCCTGCATTCGCCTCGGAGTACTTGAGGGGAACACACGATACTTTCGTGCGAATATACGTTATAAATTGACAGAGACATATCCATGTCGAATTGATAAAATCACCGTTTTCTGATACGAAAAATGAGATATCGATTGGAGGCTGAATGACTGAACGGTTTTACTGAAATATCTAAAAATTTAGCTAGATACAGATTTGATATAATTTTGTTTGGATCATCAAAATGATTATTTATATAGGATGTTTAAATTGGTTGCTAGAATGTTGAAACTTTGTGCAACATTGTCATCAACATTCTACATAATTATTTTGATGTTCCAAACAAAATTATTTTCAGATTTATATTTAACTAAATTTTTAGATACTTCGACAAAACCATTTTTTCCGTAAAAAAAACGACGTTATATTATTGAATGCTACTATACAATATTTTCAGATATCTTCGCTATAAGACGTCAACTTTATTATACCAACATTTATTTATACACCGCTATTCAATCCATCAAATAATGTAGAAGTTTTAATTTAAAAAAAGTTCACATTGATTCAATTCATTCGATTTTTTTGCATTTAAGTATTGATTTTATAATTTTCACGTTGTTATCGAGAAACAAGATTAATTATAAAAGACAAGAAGAATCCTCTAAAATATCTGAAGTGCTTTTCAGTCATTCCAGACAGAGGATGCTCCGTCTCGGCTCGTTGCATCCGCGCCTGGTAACAGGAGCGCGTATGCATGTGCAGAACGTAACCGACGATAACGAACTTGTGAGCATAATAAGGCGCCACCATGTAGAGGATCGACGCGCGAGGCTATTTGTACAACATAAAACGTGCCGCGTAAGCGGATTGCGTTTCATATTGCACTCGTTGGCAAGAATCGACGGAAAGTGATTCGATCGAGCGGCACGAAACAGAATGACGTGCGCACAATGCGTCGCGGACTGAGATATAATATATATATATACATATACACTTTTGAGGCTTTCATGAGTATTTTCTTCAGAAGTGCCAAAGAGTTTACGAGTTATCACAATGTCGTGATCCATTGCTAAATGCCAACGTTTCATGAACTTTGCCGTTCACTTCATCAGGGCGAGGAGCGCACTTGATACTAAGATGCTCCTCCGTCTTCCTATATGTGTGTGTGTGTGTGTGTGTGTGTGTATATATAATATATATATATACACAGGGTGTTAAATATGTTGCCATACTCAATAGAGCAATTCTTTGGTTTATTTCAAATAAAAAAATCCATATAAATATGTGTCCTAAACGGTTTAGTTTCTGAAATACAGAGGTAAATGTTCGCAAATGTTTGACGAAACAACGGTAAATTGCGTTGGAGATATCTTCCTGCATAAATATGCCTTGCTTCACGTGAGTTACCATTCGCATAACCGTAAACAAAGTGACAAAGTCAAAGTCAAAAATAGACTTCAGTTCTGATCTTTGAGCGTGTACGTCAATCTTTGAGAAAAAGGCTCGATGGATGTATTATGGCGCAAGGTGGACATTTTCAACAATTCATTTAATTATTTTATTTCATCAGAAGAACTGAAGCCTGTTTTTGTTTTTCTGTTTTTGACTAGTTCAAGCTGTATTTCTTTCAAATAAACAGATTATCACTACACGTTTAAATTTTTTTATTTATCTCATGAAATGTATATATCTATGTATAAATGTATATATCTCATGAAAAAGAAAGGAGATACCCGATAAAATATGGTCTCGCTGAAAATCGATCGATTCTCTCTTTTGCATTGCTCCAAGTCATTCAGCGATAGTTTCGCTCGCCTTTATATGATTAATAAGCCCAATTCGTGCGCGAGTAACGAATAAATATATAGTTTACAATTTATATCATAGTTATCACTGAATGATACAATATAGTCATTAGCTGCGTTCAACAGAAACAGTAGCTTTGCAACTGTTGTAAAATTCTTTAATATGATTGGTCTTGCTCTTAGTTCCTCATTGAAAAGTTTTAACATTCTATTAATTGTTTTGATATTTTACAACCAGTTTAACTTCCTACATAATTATTTTGATGATTTAATAAAATTATTTTCAGCTCTATATCTAACTAAATTTTTTGATATTTTAGCAGTCTTTCTTTTTATATATTATCATTCCATGTAGGGTAGAGCGGGGCTATTTGAGCAAGTTGGTCAAATGCAAATATCTAAATAACCAAAATATATATATTATAGATACGTCTATGCTTGTGTAATGTAGCACAAAGACAGAGATTACTGTACCTTAATACAATAATCTGTGCCTGGCTGTCAACAGCTAAATATAAATAATAGTGCGCTTTTTCGTTTTTGTATAAAAGTAAAATTAAAAGTAAAATTATTAAGTGAGTATTCTTTTTGGTCTACATGGTAATTAAATCGACTGATAATAATCAAATGTGTTTTTTGGATATAAGTTATTATCGTATTTTTTTAACTTTAATGTTTAAGTTGCTATTTTATTTACGGTTTTTCAGTTATAAAAGAGTATTTCAGTCAACATGTGGGGTTTATTGGGCCAGTATATCTCATAACTAACTTTATAAACTCAGTTACTTAAATGAAATTTGTCTTTATCAATGCTTTTTATTCTATGTTAATAATTAAACATATATTTATTTTACGTTTAATTATTACTATAAAGAATAAAGATTTTAGTTTTTCTAATTTTGTTAATTAAAGCATTTAAAAAGAAAGAATATTACAAATTATTATATTTAAGATGCAAATAATAAAAATTTGCTTAATATACACATAATCCTTTCATGTTTTTAATAATATATAACCCCATTAAATGATTATCTTCATGGTTCAACTTATCCTTCGAAGATGCTCAACATGCCCCATAGATGGGGCATATTGGTCCATTTTGCATCCTTGTAATTAACGTAATTTTTTTCTTATTTACGAGATATATTAAGGATTTATAAGTACTTAATTATTGAGCCAGATGAACATGCAACGTTTTAAAGCATTTACCATTAATCTATCATAATTGTATGAAGATTTATAATAATTTAAAGAAAAAGTGTCACAACTAGCCCCGCTCTACCATGCAATGTTCAAGATTGCAAATTTATTCGTTTCTCTTTACTTATATGTTAATTATATTTTCCCATAAAAAATCAACAGTTATTTAAATCTCCATAAATTACATAAAAAGGTACTAATTTATTTCTTCTGGGGATAATTTCATAAAGCATAGATTCTCGGATATGCACGGAAAAAATGGTTTTGAAGTATCTAAATTTAGCGATATATATATATATACAATTCTAAAAATAATTTTGTTGGATCATCAAAATAATTATATAGATAATTATATAGACCACTTAAACGTTGATGACATTGCTGTAAAAAAATTTAACATTTTAACAACTATTAATTTGAACGTTCTACATAATTATTTTGATGGGGAGCAAACAAAATTATTTTAAATTTATATGTAGCTAA
>NW_017257883.1:582844-587244 GCF_001594055.1 Mycetomoellerius zeteki | reverse complement strand
ATCCTTTCGATCTTCATGTCTTTCCCGTTATTCCCCGGATTTAAGAGTAATCGCACAAGAAACGCCGTGACTATATCGACCTAGCACGCAACCTCGCATCATCGCGAACCGGACGAACGGAGACCAGTTTGATTCCGCCTTCGTGAGTAACGTGACGTCGCGCTACTTTCCCGGCGAAAATCCGCGACGGTGCGACTGTGCAACGATGCATCCATCCTTTGACGGAAAAAGTCGTTCCCCGCACGTTCGGGACGAATTGCCACGATAATTGCGGTCGACGTGCCCGATGTCTTTCTACTCACTCAAGACCGAAGTCGATCCCGAGCGAGACGGTGCGAGGGCGAGGGAGGATACGGAAAGAAAAGAGAGAATCACGAATGCACCGCGCATGCACTTTCAGTCGTTGTACCCCCCACAAGTTGTATGCCACGGCTCGGCCGTGATGCGGAGATACTCGAGCCGAGCCGAAGAGCTTCAGAAGCACGCAGGAGCTCGCATCGAGTGCACACGCGTCGGCGTTCTCCGCGAGATATGCGAGACGCGGCGCGATACGCGAACGGCCTTCGCAGTGATAACAGAGATTGCTTGCGACATGGTGCCCCGAATACGGTAATCACGTTGATCACGCGCGTATAGTTGCGCGCACCCAATGAATGCAAGAAGAGAACGGAGAGATTGCTCGTAGCATGTTGTACCTCGTTCTTCGCGTCAAACGTCAAATCAATGTTCAAACTACGAGATATTTCCCCATTATAAACTGTGCATTACTGGAAGATGATGCGCGTGTCAAGGTGTCGAAGGAAGATCACTGAAGGTTAATTACACCTAGGATGCTCTTTCGTTCGCTTATCAAACGCAATTAAAAATCACGCTTCAAGTTGCTACGCCAACAAGGATCGCAGGAATCGTGGATTGCTTTGGAGAATCGCTCTCGGTGCCGATTGTAAATTAAAGACTCACATAGAGATTGTATATCCTTCAGCAATACTGCAGCCGAGCAGCTCCCGAGTGTTAGTAGTATAACGGGAAAGTTCGCAATAGTCCGCGGGAATGATTAAGCATTGTCGTGGAATCTTCGCAGTAATTTCGGCGACGGTTCTGTTCTATCTTCCACTAATTTATCAATAAATATGCAACAGCCTAAACTTTATTTAGTTACTCACGCGTTATTTAACAATTTAATTTTCTGATCTCCCGATTTCTATAAAGCCGTAAAATGTTTCTCGTTTTTTACAATTTATTACACCGTAATTTATGTTCAAAATGTATATTACAAAAATTATAATGTGATCTTAAGTTTATAATTACTTAGTTTCGTCAAGTTTACGGTCAATTAGATAGACGCGCCGCGTTGGAAGCATCAGGAAGTTCGTCGTCGTGCGCGGCGAATCGGAAACGAAAGGTCTCTGACTGAGTGGAAGAAAAAGAATTCGATGTCGGATAAGAAATTGAGAGAAGCTGCGAGGCGAGATAAGTTGCGTCCTTGTAGATGCGGATCTAATTACACCTTCGACGTAAAATACAATACTTATCGGCACGATAAACGATCTGACGCACAATGATAGTATTGCATTGATAGAACTGCACTCTATTAGGTCAAGAAGTGATGGAAGATAACTACAAATTCACGCTCATGTTTCACGTAATGAAATTTTTTAATTAGCTCGAAAAGAGAAACAGAGAGATAGAAAGAGTATTCTTCTTTTTATATTTTTAGACGTTAATTTAATTTTCTGTCTGCAATCATCCTTTCACTCTTTTGCAATCTCGGTTTTTCTTGTTCAGCTCAAGTTTTTTTTATTGTTTTGGTTCTCAAAAAATATGGAAAAATTCAAGGTTATTTTTCAATATTTCTATTATATTACTAAATATTTTTATCACTAACAAGATATTTTAGAAGGGAAAACTAGATTCTGTACTCCTTTATTTCGGAGTAATTTGATAGTAAAATTTCGCCTGTATCAAAAATGATCCAGACTGCAGACGGAGAGTTAATAAAGTCGTACTAAAATATATTCGACAAACAATATATATATATATATACACACACACACCACACACACACACACACACACACACACACACACACACACACACACACACACACACACACATATATAATATACGACTTCTAGTTATCATTCACGTCGCAGAAAGCTATAAAACTTTATGACCGCTAACTTGAATTACATTGTTACCTATCGCAAGCGGGGACAAAAGTTTGCAGAAGAAAGGAGCTATTTCTAAATCGAGATTCGTTCCGCCTGTGCCTCCTTAAACGACGGAATAGCCTGGTCTATCATGGGCGATCGCTCGTTCGGGAGAAAGTGGCAAAGAAATCGTGGAACAAATCAAGTGCGATTTTCTGCCGATAGCTCGGCTCTAACCACGAGTTTTAAATGTAGGGAGAATCGAGAGAATGAGGTTTCTTTCTTCGATACGCGTCGTCAGCAGGCTCGCCAGCTTTAAAAACGCTATTTCGGCCGCGCTCTTAAAAACTCCCGTCGCGACCGGTTCGTAAAAATCCAACCTCCGTCTTTCCCTCGTACACGCGCGTTGTTCGTCGGGTGCATACATATGTACACGTGCCGAATTAAATCGGCGCCGATCCGCAGCCGCGATACCCTGGACCGGCCTGGCCACGGCTCGGCATGTCCGCAACTTTACGATCGGCCGAAAAAAGAAACGGCCCGGCCAACAGAACGTAACATTGAAAGCCGACCCGAGAATACGAGCGAACGTAAAGGTTTAACGGGAAGTCGCGTGATATACGACTTGAAGGGATTCTGGACCGTGATGCAAAACAATCCATACAATTCGCGAAAAATACAAAAATTTGAAGCTCGAGGCAGATCGAACCAGGATGCGATAAAACGGAAAAAATAATTCCAAGAACGAAGGAATATAAGAAAATTTATATTACGGTTTGCGATACTTGCTATTGAATGTTACTGTTATTGCGTTCGATATCCCGAGGGTTGAATCAAGAAGGCTGTCGATTGGAAGCAATTTCCGCCGAGATGCAGAAGGTCGACAGGAAAAATTCACACATCGGGATGATAAAGGCAAACGGAATAGCATCCTATCTTTATGAATAGTATAGGCATAACTGTGACGACTGACAAAGACGATCCAATCTCAGCTTACTGAAATAAGTTGGGATTAAGCAAATGAACAATACAATATACGAACAGTATATATAAGTGAGAACGTATATGCATTGTTAAATATCAAAGGGACAATAGTAACCCAATCCCTTGAGCTAAACATTTTTAACTTTCATATATGTCAAAATGTAATTTAATCCATTTCTATGATTAGTTTTAACATAAGAGCAATATCCATATTAACGTATTCTCCCAATAATAAACTAAATTTTATACTGAGGAAAGAGATATTTAAAAATTTATTTATGAGAAATATATTTATTTCACTGAAATAAATCTTTATTTAAATACAACGAAATAAAATTTTATTCCTATCAAATTAATAAGCCATCTATTTTATTTTTTCACGATAAATGAGATATATTTCACAGAAATGTATATTTTGTCATCACAATCAAATTTTGTCATAACTAAATAAATGTCAAAGAAAACGTAAATAACATTTGCTTCGCAATACTTGGCCATTTTTCTCTCAGTGTAGTTAAGTTCAATATAATTTCTCGAGTTATTAAATTAATTCCATTGTTTCATAGCGTTTCAGAAAAACTAATGCAACATTGATGCACACCGAGTACAGTTGAATGCAAATCAATTTACATATTTTCAATGTTAATAAATAAATTAACTCTTTTAACTACATATTCTTTGTTGTCACAATAACCTTATAATCTTAAAAGGATTAAATTATTTATTAACACTGAAAATATGTAAACCAATTTGCACTCAATTGCACCAGTGTTGCACTAGTTTTCCTAGTAAAAAATGCTGTTAATTAAATTAACAACAATATTGAGTAGGAGCAATGGCGACTTATAAAAATGTTTAAAAATTACTCAAATTGGGTATATAATTTAACATTATGAATTTAACAGCGTGTTTGTACATTTGGCTCAAAACGCGCTAGAATTTAGTGGCCGGCCTTTTCATTTTCCTAGAACAATGCAGTGTTGCAACGCGAACCGTCATATGAATGGCTAAGTGCCATATATCCGCAGCTTCTGGCGTTTAATTGAAACAAGGAAAACGTAGAAATTTGGCCATCGGTGGCTTACGGTCATTTAAATGTTGGATATTATTCCACCATCTGTGAAACTCAGCTCGTACGTGCTCCTTTACGAAAATCTGTTCTGCGAACACATATACACGCGAAAGGGATTACGCGTTATAGGGATCACTATCGGTAGCCATTACGCGAACGCAGTTTATAGCGGGTCCCCGTTGCGCTTCTCTGCC
>NW_017257883.1:513638-582774 GCF_001594055.1 Mycetomoellerius zeteki | reverse complement strand
TTGGCGGATCGTGAAATTTGTCAAGGGGAGCCATTGGTTCGCCGCAAGCGAAATGTTTTTTTCCCCTTCAGACCGTCCGTACATTGTAATCAAATATGAAATTATTATCTGTTAAAATTATTTAATTCTACCAACATCATCTGAGATAATGTACATAATAATGTATATGTACACACAATTTTGAAAAAATGAATCGTTTAGTATGAATTACTTATTAAAGTGCGCATAAATTGAATTTAAAAAAAATTTGTTTTAATATAGTTTCAATAAAATCAGATCTGAAGGGGTTAAAGTCAAAAACATGCAGATGGATTAAATTATTACATTGAAAAAATATTATTTAAATGTACAATTCAAAAAACGTTTTATTTAAAATTGTTAATACAAAAGAAGAAGAATATAATAGAATCTACGTTTTTTTATATCTAGGAGTTTTTTAAATTAAAAAATATTTTTGGAATATATCAAAATTGTGGTTAAGCATTTCAGAAATATTAAAAATATATATATATATATAATATTTTGCTATAAATATTTTAAAAAAAAGAGACTCCAAGGGAGGGTCATGACCCCATGACCCTCTCCCCGCTCGTGAATCTGCTAATGCAAAATCGTAAAGGGGGAAGATCGAATTGCCTCGGTCGACTGTGTCATACAACAGGATCTCTTTCGTATCGACTTTTTCCTTTTCAGCCTGAAAGAAATCTCGATTTCTTTCTCTTTTATCACGGCGCAAACTTTGTCAAAAAGTCCTCCCTTTGAGAAAAAGATGGAGAAGAAAGGACGTACAGGTACGAGAACGTTCGATCGAGGGTTATAAAGTTTCTCCCTCTTTCTCTCTCTTTTGGCCAACCAACCAACCAACCAACCACCCTCGATCCGATATATCCTACAGCCTAGAAGCTTTCATTTATTTACCGGCCAGACGCATTTCCGTCGTTGGGTGATTAATGGCGCGCGGGCTCGTTTAATAAAGTTTCTCCGAGTAAGTCGGTTTACCCTGAAAAGCCTCAGCCGTGCCGTTCTATTTATAGTCGCTGCTCGCGCTTTTACGAGCGCACCGCGCGAGTCGCTGCCGCGTACCGATACCACGGATATCGATAATATATAGGTGCGCTATAAACGTGCTGCTGATTAATATCTAAGAATCTAATCGGGTCCCAAGTTAAACGCGTTTAATATCTCGGGCTTGTTACCTAAACTCGAGGGTGAGAACCCACGGGCAATTTCCGTGAAAGCACTTTGTTGCTTGAAGCAACTGTTCCTGCTAAACGTTGCGGTGGTGATGCGTTTCTAGTTCAAGCAGAATTGAGGTAAAAGTAGAGCAACGATTTAATCAAAATATGAGAAAAAATCCCGAAAAATCTGACGCGAGACATGTTAATCGCACGCGTCTCATCGAGAAACCGCCATGTCATTCCGAGTGTAACATCGAAAAACCGAGGTCGCTGAAATAATTCGTTCGATCGAGAGGGTCTGCCGGCCCGCGTTCTCTCTCGATGACACCCCTTCAACCGCGATCGAACGCGCGCATCTGGAAAATCGCCAGAATTCGATACAGAGTATCGTATCTCGCGTGTAGTCGGAAAACTCGATGTCGACTTTTTCAGAGGGAGAGAAGCGGAATACAGGAAAAAAGGAGAAAGAAAAAAAGAAAGAAATGCAGAAACGAGGTAGTGTACGGTATGCATTCCTCCCGTCGCCGGAAGCTAAAATCGAATTCAAGGCCTCGAGAGAGGCGATCGATCATCATCCGCCTCTGCGCCCGCGCTCTCTCGCATTTCAATTCGTCCTTTTCGTCCCGGGATGATGCGCATTCGCCCATAGGCAGCCTCTGGCCTTTGCCTCTCCTCACTCACTCTCTCTCTCTCTCTCTCGTCTCTCCACGCGTTGTTTTTTCTCCTTCTTTTTCCTCAGAATGAAACCATATAACGATCGCAAGCGCAAATCACGTCGGTGCCTGCTCGCGTGCTAAGAAAATGCCCCCCGGTAGAACAGAAGGAACAAGAAGCGGATAGCGCTTGAGAGCGAAGGAAAGAGTGAGTGAATAAGTGAAAGGGAGGAAGAGGGAGGAAGAAAAAGAGATACGGAGAGGAAGAGAGCTCTCGTGATTACCAATCTTCTGAGAAACCGTAGAAATTCGACGAAAAAGTTTTGCAATTAAGGCACACCGTCTGAAAAGAGGTGCAGGAGGAAGAAAGGGAAGAAAGAAGAGAAGGAAAGGAAGTAGAAAGAGAGCATCACATGCATCGAATCCGGAGACAGGACCTGGGTACGATCCGGATATATATAATATCGCTAAGGCGGTAAACCGGTTCTTGACCTACCTGACATTTTCTTTTGTCTAGTTGACTTACGAGCCGTTTCAATACGGCCAATTAAATTCGGTGGCTCGCAAGCAGCTTATAGCCGTTCTTCCTATCGTATACCGTCCAGCCATGAAGCGGGACAATAAGCCGCATGAATAACCGAGAGACAATTAACTTCAATCAGCTTGTATCAGTATTAAAATTCTCCAAGATTATACGCTCACTCTATTCATCTAATTTTAATAAATATTTTAGAGAAATAGGCTCTCTAGTTTATATAATTGTACAAAAAACAAAACACTATTTTTTTCATGTTTAATGAATTAATCCGTTCTGCACTATTAAATTTATAGTGTCAAATTTAACCCAATTTGAACTGTTTAACTCTATCGTTTTAGTATAAAATAACACATGATATATTGAATAGAAGCAGCCACTTAAGTTAGGTTAAATTTGACACTATAGATTTCGCAGTGTGTCCTTTTCACGTTTAAACAATTACAATATAAATTTACACTAAAATGTTAAATTCATAATGTCAAATTATATCTAATTTGACATTATTTTTAATTATTTCTATAGGTTGCCTGGTACTGCTAGTACATCCTTAATTTGACTAAAAATAGAGTTAAACAATTTAAGAAAATGTATAAAATTTGACTCAAATTTAGTTTATTATTTACCAAATGCATGCGTTAATGTGGATGATGTTTACTTTGAAACTAACTACAGAAATAGATTGATTTATATTTTGACACCCATGAAAGTTAAAGATAACAAAATAATATTTAACTCAAGGGATTGAGTTGCCATTGTTCCTTTGATATCTAACAATGTGAATCGATAAAAATATATCTGATTATAATAGAAATTATAAAAGAAATCCTACATTCAGTCAAAGCGGGTCTTAGTGCTTAAATATTTCGATATAAATTTATATGTATACGCATCCAATTCTGTAAATCGTGCGCCGAAATCTTTAAGATCCGTTTTGATCGAATATAGGATTTCTCTTATTTAATTAGACTTCTCATATTTAATTGCCCGAAAATTGCTAGGTTACACTGTTTTCTGTATTCTAAAAAACATCATCGTCTTGACAGCTGCCGTTAACAAAAAGATCCATTTTAAATTGTCGAGAGAATCCGTCATTAAAATTTAATGCGATGGGAGCGGCCCGCCCGCCGTGCATAATGTTACACGTTACACGCAATTTCCAGTAAAATGACGGCATGACAATATGCAGAATACATGAGTGACACCAAGAGGCCCTGAAATTGCGACGGCGCGCCTCGAGGAGGCAAGACGGAATTTATCTCGTCGATTTTACACGAGTCGCGCGATTCAGTCGACTTTGAGGGGCGCTGCGGGGATGCACAATGCACAATGCGAACATCGTGTACGTCTTTTTGGTGGGACAAGAGAGGGGCACAGCACAGGAAGGGACTGCAATCGCGACGGCGGATAACGGCGGGAGCGACCAAAAGAATAATCGATGCTTCCGTGCTTATGGCATCGTCCGTCGTATATTACGAACGATTCTCGCGTTGTGATGCAAATGCCGAAGTCGACGCCGCGTGAGAAAGCTTTAAGAATCTATGAGCCGTGAATAGAGCATCCAATACGATAGAGGCCTCCCTGGTGATGATAGAGAAACTGCAGAGACAGAGGGTGGAGAAAGAACGACAGAACACGCTCCCGGGATTTTTATCGTTATTTCACGCTCTGTGCTTTTCAGGCTTGCTCTTCGCGCGGAGTGCATATAGAGCGGTAATCGAGATGTGCTATAATTTAGGCGACTTTTTGACTTTCAATGCTCGACGGAAAAAGTAAAATGCAGGCACCGCTGACACCAACTGAAATCGTTCTCGCACGTCATCAAAATCCAAGCTGTACCGAAACTATCGGCTTTCATGGGTCGTATTTTAACTCGGTTGTAAACGCACGCCTTTTCATTCGTATTTAAATGCCGAAAATAAAATGGCTTTTATAATGTTCAACGCGAGCGACGGTGACGCGAGAGGAACGTGATTTATCTGGTATGCCGTCTTTAGGCGATCGCTAGCAATTTTCGTCGGATCGTGATTATGTGACGTAACGACCTTACGCGAACGTCCATGGCCGACTTTCGACATCGTGCCTCTCTTGTCAGCGTGGCGGAGTGTGCGAACGCATAAAATCACCGCGCGACATTCGATCGTATATGCGGGACGATATTAAACGGGGTCCCGCAAAAAACACTGAATCGTGTGCGACGGGACTTCCGTGTCAAATCGAAACGAACGAGTTTTGCTTCGACTATCCAATCTGTCCATATTTATTATAATCTTAGAAGCTACTCATTATATTGTTATCACAAGTGTAACGTCAAATAAAAAATACTAAAAATGTAGTAACAGAATTATATTATTTGAAAAGTTGTTTTTCCTTCATAGAAAGAACAGTTTTGTTAAAATATTTAGAAATTTAATTATAGATATATACAGATTTGGAAATACAATTTTTATAGACCATTAAAGTAATTATGTAGAATGCTTAAACACAAAAGATATTAAAAATGTCATAAAAAAATATAAAAATTATGAATTTTTTTAAAAAGTTATTTCCTTGACGGAAAACACGATTTTGCTAAAGTATTTAAAAATATAACTATAGATATAGACATAACAGACTTAAAGGCAATTTTGTTGTTGGGTCATCAAAATAATTATGGACGCTTAATGAACAATACTGCGAAAAATTTTGACATTTTAGCAATTAATTTGAGTGTCATATATAATTATTTTAATAATATAACAAAATTATTTTCAAATTTATATATAGCTAAATTTTTAAATACATTAGCAAAATAAATTCTTTCCATGTTCATTATGCAACCTTGATGGATTAAACAAATCGAACAATGCCCGTTTCTATCAATGTAGATTAATTTTAATCTTGGTTCAACTTACTCTTCATCTTTTTTTAATTCTTAGAACCAGAAAAAGATAAAGAAAATTTATTGAACCGAGATTAAAATTAAACCGCATTGGTAGAAACGGGTATAATACAAGGAATCAAGCGATTATAGTAAATCTCAAAGTGTCCATAAGATATTGCGACACATCGATCTAATCAAAATTTCCGAAAGTATCCACACTTCATGATAGCCAAGGGAAAAATTGAAAATTATCGAGGATACGTCAATGGCTGTGGGAAGCAAGAATTTTGCCAAATTGAAACTCGCGCGCGCGTCATGCATGTTCAACGGGCCGTTATCTGAAAAACCTTTTGCGCGATAACAGCGGACCCTCGATAACGCGTTACAAAAAGGCAAGCGCAACGTCCTGATAATGCTCCGCCGCTTCTTTCTTGTTGTACAGCGTGGCACGATAAATCATCGGCTCGCCGCGCATGATCGCGCGATCGAAGATCAGAGCCTCGCGGCGAAACGCTTTAATATTACATCAAGATATTGACGTAGCAGCTGGTATCTTTTATCCGGACAGCTTGTTTTGCAGACAAAAAAGAAAAAAAATTCTTATTAAATACACACTCTTTATAACCAAAGAAATTAGAATATCATAAGTAATATGTGTAAATTAATTTTTTTATATACTTGAAATAGAAAATGTATTATGTTTTATCATAAAACATATTTTGTAATACATTGTTAGAAATGTGACCACGAGCTTCCTTTACATGTAAATGAAGCTCGTGGTTATGAATGAAATTAAAAGTAATGAATGATTTAACTGAAAATTAAGTTACAGTAGTTACTTAAATGTAATCAACGTCTACATTAAATTTCATAAATTTTCATGAAAAATAAAATTAAATTTCATGTACATGTACACAAATATACTTTTTAGTTGTGAATACATTTTAAATTTAATGTAATGTCATGAAATTAAGTTCAAATTGTGTAAATTAAAAGTATATTAAATTTCATGAAATTTTTAACAGCGTATATATAAATCATTTTATTTACGTAAATATTATATCAGATGGAAGGTAATAAGAGTACGGTTAATTCAAGTTACTGGCTAAAAGTTCAAGTATTGTTTCCTTTGAAAAAACAGCACGACTAATTACCAGAGCATTAGTGGTACGAAATTTCGCGACAGCCGATTGGCCGATGAAGATTTATCGTCTGTGAAAGTGTTAACCTCGTGGGCGTTCGTGCTCGTTTCTCGACAATCGTCGTAATGCATCGTTAGGCACGGTAGCTCCTTAGGCGAGTATTAGCCGGTAGAAAGGGTTGCCCTGATAACTCTCGATGACTTCGAGAGAAACTTACGATACTCGTGGCGCGCGGAATGGAATTTCGCCCACGCCGAGCAAGCGATGACGACGGTGGCGACGACGCATCGAACAGCTAACGTAATAAACGATGCATTAAGTAGAAGCGGACTAGCAATGACTGCTAATAAGTTGCGAACAACGATCCCAGACACGGTAGCCCGAGGAATGCACATTGTACGTATTTTTTCAAACGTATATTTTCGATTTCTCTCTATGAAAGTAAAACATCTCAAAATTCAAACTGTATAAAACAGATCTTTAGTTGATAATGAATGTAACTAAAATTTTTGCTGTACTGATATAATATCGATACTGTTTATAATTAACACGATAAATTAATTCTGTTTATATTTTTTCAAATCACAACCGTGAATCATTCGCTATAAGAGTTAATTTCTCATTAAGAAACGTCACTTATATCTATCTACAAGTATTGTCATTAAGGCAAAAGCGGAGGCGAGAGTTCTTGGCAAAACAAATAGAAATTTCAATCTTCGTGAACATATTGTGAAATCAAACCGTACGGTACATTCTGCAATCGTTTGAGCAAGAATCGTCCGAAAAAGAAGCTTACCGACATGAGAATTTACGATGCATCGACCGGCAGCATCGTTGGATATCGAAATTTCTCCGGTACATCGCGCGTTCTAATTAAAAGCGCCGAACCGACGTACCAAACTTCAAATCTGGTTGGCTGGACGCCTATCAATTAACCTCCGCGGTCAACGTGCCAATAAAGGCCACCGTGCAACCGTGCAGGACTCTCTGTCCAAACGCCACGATGACCGCGCAATTCCCAGGTTTCCGTGCGCTTTTGCTCGCGAATGGAAATACACGCGTTTGGTCAAAATTACGCGAGTCCGACGATGCAGCAATATACCGTGTGCATACATACACGCATTGTGCCAGACTTCCGCGGTATATTTGTCCAGACTTTGTGTCAGCAAAAAAAGAATCCAGAAAAACGTTTGCAAGCGTTTTCCCTTTAATCCTTAATTATTAAATCATACATTACGTATTTCGCTTTAATGTAGCGCAATTTCGCAAACCGGCCTGCGCAATATTTCAGAACGAGATATAAATGCTAACGATAGCTATGAAAATTTCACACCGCGTCGCATGGTTTTGTATTTATGTATAGGTAGCATCGCGAGATTGTGCCACAAACAACTTTTAGCCAAAGATTTACTATAAAGCGTAACCGAGAAAATATATACGTAATTATATATCGCAAATGGAAAATGGGAAAAGTTCCGAGGATAGCGAGAATAGCGAAAGAGATTCGCGTTGTTAGCGAGAATAGTGGCAGGGACACGGTGATCCGCGCAAATAAATTCGATTTAATTTGAATTCAATTCCATCGGGGCCGGTTCGAGCGGATCGCTCGCGTCGAATTATCGCAGTGTTCCTCATTTCTCTCTTTTTACGCGCTCACATATACACGTATACACAGGCGTTGAGATCGACCCTTTCCTCGGGATTTTTCAACATGTTCCATTAAGCGTTCCTTCTAAGGCGAAGTCACAGAAACATAATAAACCGAAGAAATTTGATGAAACTTCCTATTAATTATCAAGTCAGATGTAATGAGATTAACTTGTTGTAACCTCGTACTTTTATTGCTCTTTTTATGATTTATTTTGTTTATCATACTCTACACTGTAAAAAATAAAATATTAATTTTAACTTAAAGAGTAGGTAGTGGACTTTCTGAGACATGCAAAAATGTTAAAATTAACATTTTATTTTTTACAGTGTATGTTTGATGATTTTTCGCTTTTTCTTAAAAATAAAAAAGTATCTATAACACTCAACAACTGAATTTGATTGAACTCAAATTTGTATATTTAAAGCAAATTTATTATCAAACAAAGTGATTCAACTTTGTTGTACTTCATATATACATATCACCGCATCACACAAATAAAAAATTAGTATTAAATTAGTATAGCATTACAGTGTTCGAATTTTGAAAATTCATTAACATAATTTTAAAGAATACGTATAACTGAAAGCATTAACATGGAAAGAAAGTAAAATTATGCATATTCATTGTCCTAAAAAGCTGTTCCAATTCAGAATTTTAAAAATGTTCTATTAAAAAGTTGCTACACTGAAAAAAATTTCAGGTTGAAAATGGACGAATCAGAATTTTCTGGTTAAATTTGTTAGAATTCTAGTTGAGATAATTGGAATTCTGGTTAATATAATATTTCTAATAAAATCCATTAGAATTCTTATTTTTACCAGAATAATTATATTAATCAGAATTCTAGTTATCTCAACTAGAATTCTAATAGATTTAACCAGAAAATTCTGATTCGTTCATTTTCCACCAAAATTACTATTTAATCCAACCATGCTATTTTTCTCAGTGTAATTTTGAAATGTCAATTTTCTATCAATACAACGATATGTTAAACACTTGTAACTAGAGTCCTATATTATAAGAGATGCGCAAGTGGGATTCGCTTGCTGACTGGTGAGCGGTCACCAATCAAGACTGGGAATATCGGATCCACTGATCGTTTGTAACAGAGCAGCTGTATGTACTAGGAATCCTGTCAGATTCTAGAGATTAGATCGAAGATCTCCCGGAGAAAGATGTCAAAAGTGTTGTTTCTGACGAAATTTGATCAATCAGAAACATTCTCTCTCTTATTCTAATTCTAACATTACAAACAACGTTAAATAGGAGATTATCAAAGTTGCGAGGTTTGCATAGAGGATCAGTACGAAGGATCAGCTGCGGGCTCGATATTCTCGATTTTGATTGGTGGCCGCTATCAGCCAATCAGCAAGCGAATCCCATTTACGCATCTCTTATAATATAGGACTCTACTTGTGACAGGTTCAGTTTCATAAAATCATAAAATCCTTTGTTGCTGCACGTTCTTGATTAAATCTTTAAAAGATTAATAGAAACAAATGCGGGCGCAACGAACCTGAAGGATAAATAGAAACGTAAGTTTATCGAGCGACGTGAGTTCCCGTCTACTTTGTGCAACACGTAAGTCGAACGATCGCTCGCGTGATCGCGAAACGTGACGTGGAAGATGCGAACGCACGTGCGTCCAGCTCGTTATACACGTCCGCCGCTCGGCCGCTATCGAACGTCTCTCATCGGCTGCTGCCCTTCTTGTCGGCCCCCGAGATGCACCCGGGGAAACTGGTCGTGGTGAATGTGTGCCTCGCGACCGCGCCTCCTCGCGTGCGTATAATAAAAGAACGGTTCCTCAAATCCTTTGATCTGAGAGTGCAAGCGGAACAACTGCTACCGACGGCGTGGGTAGAGATATCGATACATATAAGGTCTATTTCTTATTCCTGCACTAGAACTTTTTCGCTTTTGTCAAACATCAAACATATATGTATCTATTTCACTTTAAATTCCAAAAGTGTACACTACATCGTTAGATATTAAAGGAGCATTGATATCCTTTAATTTAAATAACATTTTGTTATTTTTAACTTCCATGTATGACAAAATGTAAATCAATACATTTCTGGTTAGTTTCAAAGTAAATACATATTAACGTATGCATTTAGTAAATAATAAATTAAATTTGAGTCAAAATTTCATGCATTTTCTTGAATTCAATTATTTAACTTCATTGTTTTTAGTTAAATTAATGATATATTGGATAGAAGCAACGGCGACCTACAGAAATGATTAAAAATAATTCAAATTGAGTATAATTTGACATTACGAATTTAACAGTGATTCAGCTTCAGAAAACAGACCTATAGACATGTACTTATTGCACTTAGAACGTAGGTCAGCGAATCTCAGTCGCCATTAGTTTTCCGTTGCGCAATTTAATTTCCATCTTACCGAGAAATTATGCATGACACGACTTAAAGTGGGGTTGGGGGTCTTTGTATCGTCGTGAGTGCTGAGTAAAATAGAACTTTAGCTATAAGTCGATACCCATAAAGCCGCGTATGCGGTAAGAGAGTTATGTAAATCGCATTAAAATGTATCGGAGTGTTATATCCGAGATGCAAGAAGCGGAGGGAATTTTTTACTTGGAGTCACTTGGTTCATAGCATAACTATCCGTACGATAGCAACAACGGTTTAACTAGCATCGCCGATTGACGACGGCGGGGGTCGTGCAGCCGGCTATGAGGACTAATTCCCCTCTAAATGGGTTAAACAAGGCTTCGCGTTCGAGACCATTAAAATTTAGGAACGTTGCTGCATGATGATCCATCACGCGATGCTACGCGATATTTATATGCCACATTAGATTTCTCTCTCACAAGGAAATGCTAGACATGTAAAGAGGAGCTCCGCCAAGACAAAGATTCTGTATTTTGCTGTTAAATACGACTGTCTGATCCTCATTCTCACGTCAACGTTGAACGCGAATCTCATCAGTCATACTCCTTACTTATGTTAGATCTAAGCGTTAACGTTGCAGGCGACATTAAGTCATGTAAGTCGGTAAAAAAAAGTCCTTCGTGAGAATTTGCTGAATGAGTAATCTGATAATTGTATACTACGACATATGATCAGACGAACGGTAGCCTATTTAGCTTAATGATAAATTGTCGCATAATGCATATATAATATATATACGAAGTATTGAGGAGTATATATGTACATATGTATATAGAAGTATTGAGACGTATGATTGCTTAATAAGCCGTTCGAGAAAAGTCAACTTCGCGAAGCCAACTTCGATGCAAATTGCAGAGAATGCAAAAACGCCACGGCCAAGTGCCGACGGCAGTTTTCACGCTTTCAAATTTTTCGCGCTTTCCTTCGTAATACGCGAACATTATCTGTACTTATTGCATACGCATTCGATTAAATTTTCTCTTCCCAACCATACGTTTATGATCACATATTTTTAACTACACAAAAATCTTCACGTCATTTTTCCAAAATAATCTCTTTAATTCTTTATTAAAAAAAAAAGAATCTAATTGCATTAATTGGAGTTCTCACTGAAAATGGACATGTTCTAGCTGAATCTATCATAATTCTGAGTTGAGGCTCATTTCTATCATTTCCATCAATGTAGATTAACTTTAATCTCGATTTAACTAACTCTTTATTTTTTAAACAAAGTGTCACAAGACCGCAATGTAAACACACGACTAAATAACGAAAAACCTTATCGGTATAAATTGGATTTTAGTTCTTAAATAAGACTTCAATAATTTATATACATCTTTATCATTTTTTTATTCTTAAAACTAGAACAAGATAAAAATTAAGCTAAACCGAGATTAAAATTAATCTACTTTGATAAAAACAGACATGCGTGTTTCGTCAATTTGATAATTACATTCTCGCAAAACGTACAATTTTACGCACAATTGCAATTCATCATTGATACAGGAGAAAGATCGACTCGCGTAATCGGCAAAGGCCATTTCGCCAGTTAGGTGCAACATCATTTTCGCGAGTGCACTCGCCGGCCATCGATCGTTCTCTCTCTCTCTTTCTCTCCGCGTCGGACAGAGCGGCTCGTCGGAAGACGAGGCTCCCATGTGTACACGATTTTTACTGAATTAATCATTGCGAGTATCAAAACGTCGGATGACTTACCGAACGGAATCGCAGCCGTCCTCGTGATCCCTCGTCGTTTCTTCAACCGGCGAACGTACCGTGGACCGTCTATCGCTTTTCCGCACGGAGTTTCCTCTCGTTGACGGACTGCTCTTCGTCGGCCCCTCGGGACGTCACGTCGATTCGCACGAGCGAATGTATGGGCACGCATATACGACGCAAATGCACCCCGGAAAACGCAAGCACGACGCGCTCCTCCTCGCGAAGGCGTTATATCACAGTCGTCATTATCTTACTCTCGACGATTGCTCCCTCCTTCCATTTGTTCTCTCTCGTTGCCTCCACAATTCGCGATTCCGTTCGGCGCGTTTGTCGAGACCGGTGGCGGCGATGGGCGTCGAGCTCCGCCTCGATGGATATACCTGGGTCTCCCTCGACCTAACCTAATGTATGGAAACGGCACCGGCGAAATTTCTCGATACCGGCGACGACGAGGTGTTACTAGTCGAATTTAGGGAGGGTGTCGTTCGATGTTCGGATGAAGAGCCTGTGTTTCCTGGACACTTCGGTCTCCGTGACGTTTCTTCCGCCGATCGTTAATTTCCCGGCTGTACACTCTTGATCATCTCTCTCTCCCTCTCTCTTTCGCTTCTCTGCTTTCTTTTCCCTTTTCCCGTCTATCGTCTCCTTTTCCCTGTTTCCCCTGTCTGTCTCTCCGCCTCCTCTTTCCTTCCTCCTGATTCTGTTCCTTTCTTTCTCTCTCTCTCTCTCTCTCTTTCTCTCTCCGGTGCTGGGTCGTTCCTCGGAACGGCACCGTTACTTCCCTCCGGTGTCACAGCGCCAACTGACAGCGGCTGGTCGCTCGCCGGTACCCTCGTGCACAGCGGCGGACAAAGCTCCGACAGCAGCCGAAACGCAACGGAAACGCCCGAGAGCCGGCCAGTCAGCTGGCTCCCCGGTGGCAGCCGACTGCATCGGCCGTGCGCCGGTGCTGCTATCCTCCATTCCTTCGGTTCGATGACGGTCGTTCACGAACTTTCCCGAGTCAGCTGGCTGCGCGCCGCATCCTCCTCCCGCCGCGCCGGTCCCCTTATCCTCTCTCACCCGTACCGTCCCCGACACCCTTGCCTCCGCCGCGTCGTCGTTCTATCCGTGTCGTTTCCTCCCTCTCTCGCGGTAACTCTCTCCTCGTCACCCGCGCGCACTACTCTCGCGCCGGTTTCCTCTCCTCTCTATATTATACTCACGGCAGTCACGGCCCTCTATCCTCTTACTCTCCGGGCTCAACCGGAAGCGCCCGCGAAAGCCCTGCCGCAGCAGCCGCTTTCTCGCGCATGCAATATCCTCGCGAGCGAGCGAGCGAGTCGGGTCGAACCGCATCGAGTATAACGGAGTCGAGTGGCTGTAAAACGGCGGCAGCTACCGTCGCTCGATGACGTGGATGAGGCCTTCCCACATACGAGTGTGAGCGATCGGTGAGCGCGTTGGCACCGACCGCAGCGCGCCGCGCGCGCGACTATGTGTTTTCCTAATCGCGCCGCATATCAGCCACGGTACGACGGCGAGGATCGTCGGACGGCTTTGACGGCTACAAAAGAACAAAGGCGGGAGGAAGACGCGAGTCGCGTGAAAATTATGCGTGCACCGGGCGACGCGATCGTGGAAACCGAAGCAGGAAGCGACGAGCCTTTCCCGTGTCGCGCTGCTGAAACGCTGAGACATATTTGGTATCACTTTTTTGCGGTTTCGTCATCCTGCTGATTGATGGAATTTATCGGCGTGCAACGCGGCACGTACGATGGATTTCTCTCATTAGTCAGAATTTATTTTTACCGCGATGAAACGGAAAATATTCGCGATAGCTCAATCGCTCGACGAGAAACAAAGAACGAGCCTTTAATTCCTTGTCACTATGAACGAAAAGTACAGAGTAAAAAAATTACAAACAGCATGTTGGAAAAAATAAATCTTCAAAACACTCTAACAATTTCGTCCAATTGATACTATCACAATTATTCATTTTACAAACAGCATGTCGGAAAGAGAAAAAGATTTTCAATTATTCCACAAATTATTTGCTACGTTCTCGTCGCATTATTATAGCGTACATTTTTTAATTCTTTACAGTATTTTAAAAATGCTCATCAGGATATTATTGAATTGTATTAAATTTAATTTGTGATATTCCAACTTCAATTTAGGACTGTGTTTCAAGACCAACAAAGCGCGCAGTTTGCTTGAATTGGAAATTGTAAAATTTACAAAAATATTATTATGCACTATTAGGCTCATTTTGATCGAATTTAACCTTCCTCGTTCAATTATTCTGTTTGAAAATATGTATTACATTTAACACATTTGACGTGTCCCAAGTAATCCACCCAAATTTTGGTGTTAATTTAACACAAGATAAATATGTTAGAAAGTAACACAAATATGTAAAAAATTAACACCAAAAATGTAATACTGACATAATTTATACGCAAACTATATAAGCATATTTTTTCAGTAAAATTAACATTTATGATATGAAATTAACATGTATTTTATTCATTCGTTCTTAAAATTTACGTTTTAAAACATTATTTTTATGTTATTTGTTCACTTATTTATAAATTGTGTTATTTTAACATTAAAACCTGTTTTCACAATATATGGTTACCTAAAGATTAAAGGTTACCAACAGATTCATCGATGAAATTCATTCATAAATTTCTTGGTTACCTTTAATCTTTAGGTAACCATATATTGTGAAATCGGGCCTGAGAAATGTCCAATATTAATTTAACGTAAAATATTTAAATAACAATCACGTTGTGTTAAATTAACGTTCGAATATTTTTATACTATATATGATATTTTTCAAATTCGTTTAAAACATTCGTTCAACCAATAGAAAATCTTATGAAGCCAGATCTTCGCAATCGATCGTCGCTTATAGCCTCGATCTTTCATCAACGGTTCATCTTAGGCTAATCCCATTATCGTGATAACTGCGATACTGTCTTTTTATCAGATTCCCATTTCGATGCATATCGCTGACTGATAAGTTAGAGTGATCGATTAATTGCGACGTATCGAACGATTCGCACTTTTGTATTTCTTCGTTATCAAAGTGAGAACTTTAGCATCTTTTCGTCTGACATACGTCAGTTTTTACATCCTTCTTATCGGCGTATTAATTATCAGTTTCTTAGTAAAATTTTTTAAATATATTTTATGATTAGTGAGATAGATCAATGTGCATATTAAACAGTTGCGTGATCACGATGACGAGCGTATTCACGTTCGCCGGTGACACGAATGTAATTACCAAGAAAATTATCATTTTAAATTATCGCGATTTTTAGCTACTTTTCTTGCAACATTTTTTCGGCTCAGAAAAGACGGAGCTTTATCATATGATAATATTAACAACGCAAACAGGAAGTAGGAGCGCGAATAAGAAGTCGAGGCTCGTAAATGCGCTACCGCGCTGGGAGACGATGATTCTATGTGAATTAGAAGGCTTCCCGCCGTGCCGCGAGGAAAGAAGACAAAGCTGAAAGAGGAGAACAAAGTTTTGCGATAAAGATCGCGCGGCGACTCGTGTCTGCGAACCGGCAAACTTTCGGCATCGAGGGGCGACAATGTTCTTCCGGTGTCGTGCGGCGCTGTCTGGTCGTAAATTGAAACTGCGCGAACAAACACGGGCGCGTACAGCGGAGGCCGTGTTGGAAATTAATATCGAGTCGAGTTTCGTCGAGATTGCGAGGATGCCGATTCAATTAATCGCGACGTGAAAATACAGACGCGCCCGGCGACGATTGGCTCACAAATAATCGAAGCGCCGACAGTGATATAGACGCGAACGGTAGATTTTACAAAAGGACTTTGAAAAAAAAAGAGCCGTAATTCAAGTGAATAACTCGTAACAAGTCACGTCGTTTTATGTCGCAATATTTTATGCCGTTTCGACAATAGCTGCGAAAGTACGTCGGACAATCACTCTCTGTCAGAATTATTGTGTTTTATTATATAGGCGCGCAGGTTAAATCATGATTGTATGATTTTTTTCATGCTGAATATCGTTTCAATTTGTACAAGCTGAGTATTATATGACTACAATAAATAATATAAAAGTTCCCGATATTAACTCAGTGAACTTACATCTACATTAACATTCGAAATAACATTCACATTTGCTCATATATGCCCTTGTATTCTATTGATTGGTTAAATTTTTAGATATTACATTATTACTACGATTGCTACTCCTCCAGTTTTCGGTTGGAGCCTTCGACTTTTTGATCAAATCGTCAGCTCTCCGGAAAATGAAAAAATCTCCAGCTAACCGCTCAAAATTTTTGATAGCTTTTAAATCGATTTTTTTTGGAAAAATATCTCGAGCAGGAGAGCCAAATCTGTTTTTTTTCCCCCAAGAAAATGCACTACAAAAAAGTTGCAATTTCGGCAATTTCCATACTAGTTGTCGATTTCCAACAGACTAGTGGAATCTCCAATATCCAGTGGAATATTAGTCGAAACGTGATCGTAACAAAAAAAGAACTGAATTGAGATGATTATATCTCCCAGGTTCAATTTGAACCACCTAACGAGTCACAATAACGAGTTGTCTCAATTTACGCTGTCAATCAAATCGCACCAAGTGAAGTCTCGAAAGCTGTGCTGACACTTTTCCTTCTAAAAGGTCTTATTGTTAATTGCTTTCTATTCTATCTGCTACACCGTCTCCCTAATAAAAGTAAATATTGTTCGGTATCGTCTCCCTTCGGAAGACACATACACGTACCAATCGGTCGAATCTCGGTTAACTTTGACGATTGTTGTGGAAATGGTCCACAAGCTCCGTAGCATGAACGATCGTGAAGTTCAGGAAAGGAGGGTTAGGGTGATTATTGCAAACACGGGGAACCTATTCCCCGAGCACGGTACAGTAAGTCGTTTCTCTCCATGCGCGCATGTGGGTCTGTAGCGCGGGGTGCGTTCTATAAATCCCCCCATTGTTCGTGCGGAGAGCGGTCAGCTACGCCCTCCTCTCTCCCCTTTATCCTTCTCTCCTCTCCGGGGGCGAAAGGATTGTAATTTTAGGACGGGGAGGGAGACGAACGCTGGTCCCACCGGTCCGGACCCTTAAAGGGGACAGATCGGGCATCGGCTGCTTGCATTGTACTAAGGCTTGAACTCTACATTACCTCCTAACTGGGTCGACATTTTTCTCCCCCTTCTCGCTCATCTCTATCGACCCCTCGTCATCTCTCCCAACGCTTCTCTTCCTATTGCCGATTACGCTCTCGAGTCTAGTTCTCGCGCGAGAGTACGAGATCACCGCGGGACAGCTGAGCGCACCAAGGTCGAGCGAGAACGAGTTTCGAAAGAGCGACCCAGTGACGCCCCGTCCTGATTGTAGCGCAGAACGGCACGTGCGTTATTGCGAGAGACTCTAAAAAAATTTAGAATCAGAGATTTTTCATTTTCGAGATATAATTATTACTGTCGTTAAAGTTTCTAGTTTGAAAACTGTCGAGTGGATCGATCAAGCTGTGTTAGTTTCTTTTCCTGCTGCGAATTCGTGCTTATACTATTTTTGAAACAACTATTGTACACCGAAAAAAGAACGAGCGTTGTTTTTTTGATAAAGTCGCGAATAAAATGCATTTCCGAAACGTCCGCTTTCCCAAACGTTCGTAGCAAACATACGAGAACGAAGGTATATTACGTTAGAAACATGCATGTCACGATTGCGCAACGCAACGCGTGGCAGGTGCAATTGCCTCGTCACTCGAAGCAGACGAACTTCCACGAACTGCGCTTCCACGAAGCATGCTTCCGCGAAACCGCGGTTTTATCGTTTAACTGCAGCGGCACCGTGCACGGAAAAATTATAACGTTTTTCGATGCGTCGTTACACTGTCTCCCCGGAAACGGAACAGAGCGAAAAGCGGACACGCAATCCGCCCGAAAGAGTCCGACGATGACGCGATGGTCCCTTTTTCGTGAGACGCAAACCATGAGAGGTTTCGCGAAGCACCATAAACGCGGGAGTATACGACCGGCTCTAAACCGCAGCGAATAACCGACACACCGACCATCAATGACGAAATTCCTGCGTGAGTCCGAAGTCATCTGGATCCGGAATCCGCGTCCATGAGATTCCATGGAGAATTCTCTCACGCCGTAACTCGCAAAATACCGGAAATGTACCAAGCACGTTTCAGAAGGATAATAAAGAACAGCATATAATGTATGTACAGCAAAGTAAATTGATAGAGAAAAAATTGTTTCATTTTCGTATTGTATGTGAAATAAATTATATCACTCATTTGCTACAATTTTTTGTCATTTTTTTAGTTGCTTGCAAAAAGCGAAAATATAAAGGAATAAAGAAAGAACATACTTTAAATGAATTAACAGAAATAAGCCTATTTTCGGTTCTTAGTATATAATTATACTAACTTAAATATTTTATAGAGTAAATTTATATACATACTTAACTCTGCGCACTAAAATCTTGAAGTGCAATCATGAACAGAACCAGAGTAATAATATCACATATTAAATTAACGAGCGATTTAATAATTTGAATGCCGATAAGTATATCTTAAAAGGATATTAATAATTTGATGCTAACTTAAGCATCATCAAGCTCAAGATATCTGTAAATGATAAATACTTTATTTGTTCCTCTTAAAAAGAATAAAAGAACTTTTATTTCTCTATAACCAGTTATTATACCAAAATTGCATTTAAAAATTAATATTACTAAATTTTAATGATTAAAAATATTCAAACTTATTTTCGGGAAAACTGTTTTTTTTTTTAATTGTGTATGCTGTAGCAAATGAACACAAAATGAATACATAATTATGTATAAAATATCAATTTACGAGATAATAAGCAATATAAGAAAGTATACGAATGAATTTAACTGTAAAAAAATTTTGAAATCTGAACGGTATACGAGATTGGAGAGATTGATTTTCTTGAAGTCAATCTAGCCGTGTGAAAGAATGACAGGCGTTTACAGTTGCAAACTGAGGTTGCACATGAGGTAAGCCACAGTCAGAGCGCTCTAACGTTAAATTTACGGGAGTCTCGTTTTACAAGGTGGCTCGATATCGGATATGCCGCGAGTGACGCAAGGATTACGAGCTTTCTCAAGCCCCGACACGCTTTCGGCCTATAAAAGCGGGATGACTAATTTCGGTGTCTAGAGATTGTGTGCAGGTGTTGTCAGGATCGATTCAACGAGCGGTGTGTCTCGGTTTAACGCGAAGCACCATCTTGCACGAACACGTTCCGCCTCAGCGTGTAATACGTCGCACGCGTGTGCATATCGCGTAATAGTTTACCGATAATTGCGAACCACGAGCACGGAATATTACGGCTCGTAGCTCTCTCTCTCTCTCTCTATCTCTCCATCTCGTATACGTTTTGATTTATAATTTCGAAACTGCCATCATCACGTCTGCACAATATTCATCTTGATTATATTGTGCAATATTTTGTACAATATTAAGAAAATTCTTGTAGTATCTAAACATTACCTAATCGATTCAACTTTCCGTCGGCACGAATTTTAACTCTTTCTCAATAAGAATCTTCGAGAAACAGAACGAATTTTTTTATTGTTCCGAATTACATAAAAATATAAAAAATTTTGATACATTTTTCAAAAACACTTTACTTTAACAAGTTTTTATCACCAGTCACAAAAAAAAAATTAAATTTATTTGAATAATGTCAATTAAACATTTATTTACAAAATAAATATTTATTCAATAAAAAGACATGTTAGTTAAATCAAATTAATGATTCTTGTACTAAATAAATATATCTTTATATTCAGTAAATCTTTAGTAGGAATTATTTAAAAAAAAATGATTTATATTAAAATTTATATATTTTTTCAGTATAAGTCGAATTGTATTTTACTTATTTTTTATAAATTTAAATTTATCTACCAAAATTTAACCAAAATATCAATGGTATCTTTAAAGATCCAGTTGTCGGTGGAGGGTTAAATACCTTGAACATTTGAACCAAGTAATTTTAATAAATCACAATAGATATGTATTAGAACAAGTATCTCCCGTCTTTGCGTATGAATATTTGAAGACGATGTTGAGTACACGCATTCTTGTAGCAGATATTTCGTTGCCGTTTCAGGCCGGTTCTCGCAAAGGGACACGAAATTCAATGCTCTCAAGAGACTCTTATGCTCCCAAGTATGCTGACGCAATCGCTGACGAAACAACAGCTGGACTTGCCTTCGAGTACCCTTCTTCGTACTGCGAATAGCGAGTGTCACCATGCAAAAGGATCTACAACTCATGTTTCGCAAGACAAGCGACGTAAATCCGGACTTCTCGCGAATCTGCCGTTTAAACGGCACGGGGATTAAAACCGAAGATTCGATGGCAGATGCACGAAAAAAAATATATAATCCGTCCATTCACGATTCGCATGGCAATGAGACTCATCCACATTTAAGCACGAGACACGTTTGCGTAGAATTCTCGCGTTCGTTTCACGATTCATGGCGACGATTGGCATGAGACACATTTTCGCTGGCGTCATCGGGATTAACATGGGTTTCAATCCCTGCCAAAAAGTTTCCGTTCTCGCGAGCCCACCCTCGTTTCGAAAACTCGATAGAAATTCCATCCCCTCGTGCCCGAGCTTCGTGGCCGCCCCGGATGTTCCCTTACGAATTTCCGTGCGACGGGACGTCTCGTGACGACCGGGAGGATGACTACGGCGACAGGCGCGCGTGGTTCATGAATATTCACAACGGCGCTTTGGAAAGCGGCGAGAGGTAGCGACAACCGGGGATCAGCGGGGAGAGAGGACTGAGAGAGGGTGCAGTAACAGTTTCTTCACTAGAGCCGGTTGGACATTCATTCATTCATTCAATGTGCGCGAGACGCAACAGCCGCCGAGTTTGAAGGATTGGAAATATTCGAACGATCATATCGCCCGAATAATTCTATAACAAGATTGAATACGAAACTTCTTCGATTAGAGATATTTAAATACCCTGAATATCCGGAACTGCAAACATTCGATAAATGTTTGAAGAATTTGAAAAATACTTCGAATTATTTGACGGAACAGAAATGGCGGAAGAAAGAAGAGGAAAAAAGGAGAACAAAGGAGAAAGTGAAAATATCTCGATAGCGCATTTTCCTTGTTCTTGTCCCTCCTCTTTTGTTACTTTCCTTTTGTCATTCACTCTCTCGCTTTCTCCGTGTCCAACGCACGGCGCAAATTGGAGTTAATCGCGTTAGGGTGAGGCACCCTGTACGAGCAGGGTAATTCCACTCCTACGCGACTACCAGAAAGCCCGGAAAGGAGCAGCCGGAAGCGTACGTTCGTACCCGGGGAGTTTCTTCGGTCGCCGCAACCGTTTAACCTTTCACCGTCACGCTACTCGCGCCACATGATAGCGTTTTACACCCTAAATTCAATGAAACTACGGGGATAAGTTTAAAATCATAATGTGACCCAAAATTTGAAGGTAATTACGAAAAACCGAAAAGTTTAAATTTTATGAAGAGTCCTTTGTACTCCCTAAATCTGAAACAGTGGATAATCACTGATATCAGGAAGCTACTGGATAGTACATATTTACAGTGAAATTTCAACTAAAAAATTAATGAAACGTGGAATTTTCAAACCTTGCTTTAGTTTACATTCAATATGGGTATAAGCTAAGTAAATAAACGCTAAAAGATTTTAAAGGATAATTCTCACAAATTCAAGACAAAAACTTCATATGACCGAAACAGCTTAGTTTCAAAGATACAGGATGTGAAAGTTGAAAGAAAAATTCTTTTTTCTAAAAATTTCGAAAACCACTCAAATTATTTTGATGAAACTTTGTATATGTTTTTAGTTTTATCAAAATAACTCAAATAGTTTTCGAAATGGGAAAAAATGAAATTATATTTTTGAAAATTAAGCTGTTTCGGACATATGGTCATATTAAGTTTTCGTCTCGAATTTGTGTGAGAAATCATTTCTTAACATCTTTTAACGTATTTAATATACACTCTGTATTGGAACCGTGCAAATATCGATATTTGATCAAACTTCTTTTTTTTTTTAATTGAATTTCACTGATTACCACTTGGCATACTCCGAGCTGATATCAGTGATTATCCACTGATTCAGATTTAAAGAGTTTAATTTAATTTAATTTTCATTTAAATAAATATTGTTTGATGTACAAAAATTTTCTGTTTACTGGATTTAATAAGAATTACATCGCGTAATCTTTTTTCATGAATAAATTTAATTATCATTGACGCGTTCAACTGTGTGCATAATCGTATTCTAAAAATAATCTAATTAAGCTCGTTAAGTGAATATTCATAAAGGATTGAGCAAAAAATCGAAACTCTGCCTTGCTCGTGGAATGTACGTCTCTTCAGCAATAAAGCGATAAAATAGTATTATAATAAAACACAAATAAGCTAAGCTGCATCGATAAGATTTTCAATTTCATTAAGATCAAAAAGTACTCGAGAGAGCACTCGCTGCAAGATTATCTCGTCAGCAATCAACTTATCGATGATATACTCCGATAAGAATTTTCTTTCTCCTCACGAAAGAAACTCTCACGCTACCAATCCTAAATGTATCAAGAATTAAAATAAAAAAAAATTATCGAAACTTATTATCGTGTGCTTATAACAAAGCCTAGATATTAAATACCATGCAAACGTTAAATATCACGAAAGTTACATAATTGTTGCGTGGTTGTGATGTGGTTACACAACAACAACGATTATATCACGCCGTATCGAGTGATCGAAACATTAATTTACGCTAAGCATTACATTCAATTATTACACCTTTCTACGGACAGTGACTAGTGTAACTAAACAAATCAAGGATCAATCGCCGATCGTGTGCGTTTACTTGGTATTACAAGAAATCACTCCATAGCATTTAATGTCTTCCGACTGCGAATGTAAAATTAGTAGAGGGGGGACACAAGGTAATATCACACCGAGCAATTACCGTATCGTTACCGATATCTTGATCGTAGAATTATGTCAAGGAACGCGACGCTGGAGCACTTCTTTTCTTCCATTACTCGCTCTCATTGTCTCTGAAAGCGATAATAGTTGTTCTTTCTGTCTTCGTCTCAGGTTTTTTTGTTTTTCCTCTCCTCTTCTCACCCTTCCTTATCCCTTTTCCTTCCTTTTTTCCCTTTTTTGCGGCCAAGTCAGCCGCGCAAGACATTAAACGCTTTTTAAACCCTTTTTCTCTCGTTATGAAATTCTAAATTGCCACTGTCTCTCGGCAAAGGTGGGAGGGCAGGCAGACTGAAGGAGGCGAAGGTAAAGTAAGGAAGGACGGAGGAAGGAACGCAAAATGCACGCCGCGCGTTAACCTCCGCGCGGCTACGTGCCAGAACCGCGGAACGTTAATGCACATTTTATTACGCGCCTCTTAAATAGCGCTTTTACCGCGGCGCACGACGCTCGGTAAAAGGCCAAACTCATCTGGAATTCGAGGCGACATTACCGGAAAATAATGACCCCGGGGTGAAAGCGATGACCCAAATCGTCCTGTTTGCGACCAACGCGCGAATCTAATACGCGACATTATGCTTCGGATTCATTCATCGATAGCGCAATCTGCATTTCCGGGATTTCTTTTTTTAGAACGGAAAACATCGATACCTTGGAACTAGAATAATCGATATAGCGTGAATAGGATAAGAAATAAAGTGTGACTACGATCACGCGACGAACAAAGGATGTTCGGCCTTCCTACTCGCGACCTGTAGAATGACATTGATCGTTTCAGTCTCGACGTATTTCACAAAACTCATACAACTATATAAGAACGAAGTTCGTAGTTGCGATGTATTTTGTTAACCGATATTAATCAAAGTGAAGGATATTCCTTACATTTTTTATATTCTCAGTTGTTTCCTACTTCAGCATTAAAATAATTTCAATAAAAGCAAAATTAAGCAAGATTTGCTTTGATTTCCAATCAAAGAGAACAGAAACTCGATACATCTGCGTTCATTACATTAAATTACGAATCGTTTGCGCATCAATATCTGCGATACGGTTCGCATTGGCTTCTTTCTTTCCTCTTTTCCGTAAAAAAAGTATTTTAATACCACAACGTATTTCCCTTTACCTTCTATAAATCTCTTTGGCCGTTTTCCAATGATCGGTCAGGTATCTCGCATTTATCCGAATATCCAAGAAGTCAAAGTCAACTTTTGGCCTCGGGTCAAGTGATGCGTAACGCTGACGAGTGATACACACAGACTGCTTCACATTGTATCGTATTATAGCTTCTTTTCCTGCGGCCCCTTCAATTCCGTTACTCGATGATACGCCATTGTCGTTATTGTTTCATATGATGGCGAGACAGCGATGGCCAAGAGCGAAACGAGAACCGGCATTCGTTCCAAATGCTCTTTGCTTTCGCGCGAATATTTACACTATTGTCGACATGTACATGTAATACATGTACAAATATCGACACGCAATAACGTCAATAGGAAGTCGCCATTGAGACTAGCATACAAAAAGGAACCTTCGTTAATCGTCCAATTCGTGAATAAAAGAGAAGAAGTCAAAGACAATTTGTGTTGCGCGAGCGCGAGTGAGCTTTCGCGCGTATCGATCGCATTAAAAACCCTCTAATAAGAATTTAGACATGAGAAAGACCCTGTCGATTGGTCCGCTATGTTTTAACACTAGAACCGCAGATATTAACCCAATCGCGGTTCAAGATAAATCTGGATTTTTACAAGGGAAGGTTATCATCATAAAAATAAAATTACTTGTAATTAATTATGGTTATTTATAAAAAGTCACAAAAATCTAAAGCTTTACGTGCAAATCCAAAGTAATTGAAAAAGAAACAACTATCAAATGAGTCAGATATGGCATAGCCACAGTTTTAGTATTAACAATTCCTGAGAAATAGTAAATGTATGTCCTCTTTTCTCTCGCCGATTTTTATTAAAATTATTAATGCATACAAAACTGTGGCTCATGTCTAGACTTTTATTAAAGGATCTCTAGGTCGCGACTAGAAATAAAGAAGCAAACTTGAGAGAGCCATGGACTGCTCCCGCTTTCGGTTTATGTAATTGAGGTTCATTGCCTCCGATATGCTACTCTCACGAGGGGATCTCGTGTACTCTCGCATCTACGCCACGAATGCGGGAGATTGGCGGATTGAGAAATTATGGATTCGAACAACTCTCAAAAATTATGTTGATGGAAAGAGAAAGAGAGAAAGGAGAGGAAAATCCATTAGATTTTCGAAGGTGTTTCTGACGAAGGCCAGAAACGTTTGCCAGAATTTTGGCAGAACACGAACAGGAGCTAGCGAAAACGGAGATGGCTTCGAGCGATCGATGCTAAACACGCGGAACAAAAGGAACTTTAAAGAGAGACAAAGAGAGATGGAAAGAGATGGAAAGAGAGATAGAGAGCGGATAGGATTTATGTGAACGCGAGTTTTAAAGCGGAGAGCGCAATCAGTGCGAATCGTTGGAGACGTAACTGAAAAATGCATATGGTGTGCACGCTCTGTTGTTTATTGCGCCTTCCGTACATAAAATCCTCTGAATTTAAAAAAGCAATCTTGCTCGGTCTCATTAGCCTTCATATTTGTTTCCTGATTTTATTAAAAGTTTTTTCTCCATTTTCCTCTTTTCTACAAATTTCTCAGTTTTTCCAGAAGAATTTTCTATTTTCTATAATATTCGTTTTGACGACTAAAGAAAAAATGAATTGATAACGAAATGTCGTTTTTCTAATATGAAACCAGTCAATTCTCAACGAAAAAGTTTAAATGAAATGTGTGCTCTCATCCTTTTTTTTCTGTCAAATATGGTAATCCTGTACTACTCTTATCTATTCGTCATTGTGCTATTGATTGCTGAAGTCGTTAGTACGATCGGTCGCTGGTTTCCGGTCGTCCAGGGGTCGATCAGGCGTACGAAACGCCGAGTTGGAAAAATCGCCTCGACGGTACGCGCGGGTAAAATATCGTTTGATTGATGAAACATCGATTTTTCAAAAGGCGTCAGCGGTAGTCACTGTCCAAATATCCGCGCAGCCCAATATCTCCATCGCGGTACATACAAGAGTAAAGTATGGGGAATGCGGGGGTTGCGGTGGAAACACGAAGGGTGGAGACCGGCGATGGGGATTCGTATTAAAACAAGGCGGTCTTCGTATCGATTGAAGAGAAGCGTGCCTCTAGGACAAAGAGGACGGAAGGCCGCGTGCGCCACAGTGCCACACAAAGGACTCGTATCCTTCCACGGATATTTCGTCCCTGTCTTCGCTTATACTCCTTTGCCTTTCCCAGCGTCTCTCCTGAAATTATTCCATTTCGATGAGATTTTCTTGGAAAGACGACCGACGAGACTTTTCTCTAAAACTTCTCAAATGGTTGAGATTAGTAAAAATTTCTGGAATCCGACAAGAAAGAATCTTATACAACATACACAAAATATACATTGCAAAAATTTGTAGAAAGAGATTTAATTAAATTTCAAGAGAATAGAACAAAGAAAGCGCTAATGAAAAAACTTTAATTTTATCTTTAAACGGTTACAATTTTGTGTTTATTTTTAGATGTCTTTGTTTTCAACGTTTGTGGAAATTTTCGAAGATAAACGATAAACGTCATGGAAGTGTTAAGTAAAGTGTTCAGTATTGTGCGTCTCTATGATTCACTTACAGCATTTGAGATTAGTCATGAGACAGGTTCTTCGTGATAACTAAATGATTCATTAACAGTGATGAATCATCACGAGTCGTATCTACTTATTTGACATCTAATCCTTTTCTTATCAGTCGCCTGACCCAAATCCACGAAGGCGCCTCGATTCTATTCTATTTATCGACGCGAGTCGGAACAACTGAGAAACACTCACAAAACACGTCATTCTTTCCACGAAGGACTGATTGAAGAGAAGAAAAAAAGAAAAATATGATCCTGCGTAGGGAAAACGTCATGTCTCACTTGGGGATGCGATCGGTATGTCATCCACACTCGATTAACGATCCCGACGCGGTCGACGACAACGAGAAGCGATAGCGTAACTTCCTGAACAAAGGAAAAGGGAAACGTGCGAGAGTTCAACAACCACCATCGTCACCACCACTACTCTAGGAAGGATGTATTCCCCCAAGAGGCCTCGGCACGTGGTCGAATTTTGTGCAGCAAACAGTAACCTTTGTTCCTTTGAGAGTTTCTTAAAGCTGAAGGAACAGCATCCTTGTCCTCGAGACAAAGGACACGCCGTTGCAGTCGCGGGTAATCGATAAAATCGTAGAAAAATTTATATTCGCGGTTGTTTGCCAACTTCGAATCAAACTTATCATACACATTGCAGTGATTCGTAAGCAACCGTGAACATAAAATAGCTCTCCCGTGACGCAATCATTTAAGCGACAATATCAAAATGATAAAATAAAAATTACCGAGTAACTGTGAAGCAGGGTATCACGTTAAAGAGACGCAATCGGAACGTTATATGAAATTAATTCACCGAAAAAGAGGCCAGATGTCCCATGCCATTATTTTAATCGGAGGTAATATTCTCATGGAGGACGTTTCTATCCTGGAAAGAACGAGGTTCCTTTACCAGAGTCAATTTTCTTCCGTGGCAGCGCCACCATTTTAACGAGCGACTCGGCGAATAATGCAAAGTACACATTGAAATATTCCCCCCTTTCTTCTTCCTTCTGTTGTCTTTACTTCCGCTCTTATATCTCTTTTGCGGATTTGTTTCTGCGGAGATTTTTGCAAACGAGACGATACGGATTTAATGGACAGAGTGAAAATTGATTTCACTCGAGTGGCCGAGACGACGCTCGCGTGTGTTTCATTGCTTCGGGCGAATTACACAAGGGCCAGATAGAAACTGGGTGCCCGAATAAAACCCCCGAAAATAGCCGCCTGCTGTTCGGTGGACAAATGGCGCAAGCGAGAGCGAGAGCGAGAGCGGGAATGTCTCCCCGCTAAAATCTTCGCCGTCACGAAACGAGGTCAACCCGAATATCGTCGTCGCCTCGACGACGACGTTCTTCAAAGACTATTCGTTTCTCTAACGAGAAACGTCGAGATTTCATTAAGTATCTCGATTGGACCGCTCGACACCGCGGCATTTCATCTCACAGTTTTCATTAACTCTTAACAAAAGTATGTGAAACCTCCTCTCACAGTTTTACGTTATAAAATAAATTAAAGTTTAAACTTATTAATTTCAATAATGGAATCATTTTTCTCCTATTTCTTTGTGTTCTTGATACCTTAATGGAAGTAATTAATACTACAATTTGTAAAATAAAATAATAAAAATTAATTAAACTTTCGAAATTTGAAAAAGTAAATATTTCATGCGATACTGCATGTATAATTATGTCATTTTAATCTTGGATCGCTTATGATGGCTTAAATTGAGCTGAAACGTCCAAATATTTTGTTAATTAATGTAAGAAGGAACAAAAATACACTGAAAAAAATTTTTAATAAATCATTTATTTGAATAAGCCAACTAAATATTTATTCAATATAGATATATTCATTTAGTACAAAATATAATTTAATTTAAGAATCATTTCTTTTTATTAAGTGAATATTTATTACTGTAAGTAAATGTTTAGTTAGCACTATTCAAATAATTATTTATTTAAATTTAGGATACTCTTTTCTCAGTGTATAATTTAATTTTTAACTCACAAATTACCGCGCAGAATTTTTCTCTCACTCGTCCATATCAAATATTTACTTATTGTTATAATTTGTAATTAATTGTAATTATACACAAAAAATATAGATTTATCGCATCGATACATAATCTATATATATTCTGTTTTGTATAAAATAATTTAGCTCTGATGAAAAATTTATTAAAATATGAAAAAAGGTATGTTAATATGCATCCTCAATCAGTTATAAAATATTGAAGTGACTCCACACCATCTAATAAATTTGTAACGTAATTTCCGGTTGTTCGCCTAAGCTGTCAGATATGCGCGGAGGCAAAAAGAAAATGAAAACGTTATAAAGTCGGTGCGCTCTGTTACGAATGCGCGCGCTTGGGGATCAATCTCGGTGATGTCGCGGCTTTCCGGCCCCAGAGGAGCAGCATCGTAAATGCGATACACGCCTACCGACGTTACACAGGGAGAAGAGACAAGAATCAGCAAGAGAGAGAAAGAAAAGGATCGTTCTTCTTGAAATAGTCACGGATCGCAGAAGTCGGTTTCTCACGCAGCACCACATATCTGCAAACGCGGTGCGCATAAGAATGCAAAATTTCTTTCTCGCGAAGAAGTGACCTTCGCTTTTTTACTTTACGACCTTGTCGCACGGGATTCAGTTCGCCGAATTCGCGGGAGTCGTCTTGTCGACCTCGTAAAAATCTACACATTTCGACAAAATCTTTTTGTCGACAAATACTCGTATATTCGTTGTTTTATATTCGTAGTTTAAGCTCAATTAAAAGTATGTTCCTAGACGTATTTTTAAAACGTTGATTTTCTTAAACAGTTCATGTACAAGTACATCATAATTTAAAAAAATATTTTAAGAGTGCATAATGAGAATTCTTTATGTGAGGTACGAAGTACGTAAAATATGGAGAATCATAAAATTCTGTGTTGTGTTGCGAGTAGACTCATGTGAATCCGAATTATCTTATAACATGGCAGTGATTCGCATAAAAATGAACGATTACATTCTTCTCATGTAAAGCCAGTCAAATTATTTTCAGACGACGAGATACGATGCCCGTAAACCAGCAGAATGTTTTATCTTCTACTGGATAGAGTCCTTTTACTCTCATGAGAATAAACAGCGAGTTGACTTTTCAATGTCAGTCTAAACCAAGCCAAACAAACAACCACGTGTATTTCGTAAAATAAATGTAGAAGTAATAAAATGCTTTTCCAAATAAAAACTACGACATAAAATTATTATGTCTTTAGATTATAAAGATACGTTTATTACTTGTAGCATGACAACGTTATTCTCATAACTTAAGACTGTTCTCGTAACTGAATCGAGTTTTGGATCTGCAAGCTCGGGGGGCTTCGTTGCGAGAACAACGAACGACCAAACCGTAGTTACTCGGCGAGCACCAAAGTTTCGCCATTTCTCCGCGGAAAATAGCGAATATAAGGGCTTAGGACGAAAGTTGTCGGTCTACCCACTCCTGATTTTACGAGGCTGCTTTTTCGCGGCCGGACGGACGCAAGGATGTTTTTGTGGCGCTCGTAAAATTCAAGCTACAGGGACACGCTTAAACGGTATCGACTCCGCTACGTCGCCGCATCCCGTCCGGAAAACGACAGAAATGATCCTCGAGATTTGCTTCGAATCTCGGTGAATAAATGGATGAAAAGAAATTTCCATTAATCACGATAAATCCACGATGTTTGCATCTCGATTTTAAGTGAATTCTAAAGCTTGGATTATTCGGCATGAGACTAAGTAATGCAAAATTTTGCGAACATAAAAATTCACGAATATAAGAAAAATGGAAAGAAAGAATGAAAGCCGGAAATGGCGGCACGAAAGAATATAAAAGCTTTACGATCTGCCGAGACGAAGAAAAGAAATCCTCGGGATTGTATCATACCAATTTCGTTCTCTCGATCTATTTCGCAGAATTAGAACTCGTCACTCCAACACTGCTTATAACTAACTATATAGTTGGATACATTTTTTACAGAAAAAGCAACAACAACTCTTCATAAAAGAAGTCAATAAAACAGTTAATTCTTTATTAAAGTTTCCTGAAAACAGATAGGTATTTCTTAATTTTCGACCAGGGCCAGTTAAAAGACCCAATCATACCAACGATTTGCGTAAACTTGGCTCAGCAATTAGCTCGGACTGATTGTCTGTAATGCCGGGCTTGGATCTTGCTGCCCCGGGATCGATACTCGGAAACGTTCCGGATATGTTCTTAGGAAAGGCAAAGTCCCTACGGCTTGGGACGATTTTACGACCAGGGCTGGGGCACTGCGGGAGCATTTCGGAAAGGGATCATCCTCCCTTCTTCAAGCCACTCATAACATCTCCCTTCTGTCTCTACTCTTCTGTACGTAACTACCGTCTCTCTCGGTTTTACGAGCGCGCCAAATTTTACAAACGACCGGGGGGGATTATCGTGATTTTCCTCGGACGTCTGGTGTCGGCCTCGCCGATGATCGCGTCGTCCCAAGCGATGAAATAGAACAGAAAGAGTAGCGAGAGGAGACCGGGGGCAGAGGAAGGTACGGTTTCAGCGGGACACAAAGTTGCCGAAGGATGCTTTTAAAAATTTTACGAGCAGCACATCTCCGAGAGAAAAAAGAAAGAAGAGTCACACGAGGGGCAGGAAAGGAAGGCAAAGAGAGGACCTCAGTTAAATCTGGGCTTGCTTGGGAACAACGCTACTTTGTAGCCACGGAGAAGAATGGGAAGAAGATTGTACCGTGTCCGAAAGAATGACGAGCGGTCTGAGACGGACGAGGAGTCATTTTCGACTCGTCTTCTCTAAGAGTAGATGATTAAATGACGCCGCGTTGTAGTCTAACGTGCAATTTAGAGGAGGCTTCATTATGGTGCGTTTAAAAACGAGAGAACCTAGTGCAACCTATACATCGAGAGCTAAAGAATTTCGTAAGCACAGGAAATATTTGCGAAAGATTTGAAACCAAAACTGGTACTAAATCGAATAAAATCCTACTTATAATTTTATATGCCGTATATGTATGCAGAGTATACACACGGTATATAAATTTATAAATAGGATTTTATCCTGAATCGTGAAATACAAACCGTTGAAAATGAGTTCAAATAAAACGGCAGATAAAAATAAAATGAGAAAAGTAAACATTGAATTAAATTAGCTGAATTGAAATTGCAGCGCTTTTACGAGAATATCTTCCTTTCCGCAAACTCTTTTTCTTGGTTCCACCTTCAGAGAGATCCCTTTCATCCCATTTTTTCAACCCACACCCCCACGTTACATCACACCCGGGCTATTGTTACCGTTTTTATTGAGCCCGTTTCTTCCCTACAAGCCATCTGCATGCATCGCTGCTTTATCAAAGGATCGTTTCGACGGCGACGACGACGATGGCAACACCGACGACTCTGACGTTCGAAAAACCTGCGTCGCTCCTCTCTGGCCTGGGTATGGATTTTCCTTGTATTTTCCGTATTGACTCTCGCCGGAGAAAAGGCGCGTTCGCTCTCGCTAGGTCTCGCGAGTAAAAGGAAAAAAGAGAACAGAAGGAGCAAGCAGAGAAGATGTATCCGCGACGAGGGAAGATCTCGCCCCTTCGCTGCATTGCTCTCACCCTTCTCCCAACCCCGTAAAACATACCGGTGAAATAAAACGGCCTTGCGCTGACGTCGTGTATGATTTAGGTGCAATATAATTCTTCCTCCCAGTTCGACGACTTCGTTCTCCTATGATTTCTCCTCAGCGTTTCTTAACCCCTACGTTCTCCACTCTTTTCCCTCCTTCCGACGATTCATACTCCACCTCTGCGTCGCCATACGAACGATGGGTGAACCTGCTATAGGCTCGAAGAACGTACAGTGAGTTCCCGAGAAGGAAGCGAAAGAAAAAGAAGAGAAAGAGGAGTGGGTGGCGGAGATTCACGACGGAAACTTTTTCTTCCGTCGGTTTTGCGGGGAAAACACGGTAACCCAGTGACACGCGAGGAAGGAAGTGCGTTATTTAAAGAGGCTCGAGATATTTCGAAGTTCTCGCTGTCATTCTTGGTCTCTTTTCAACACTCTTTTTCGCTCGTGCGATTGTGACACGAACACGACACACTTTACAAGAAGCAGTGAATCTCCTTTTCTGATCTAATTGCTTATTCATGGTTGTGTTCCTTGAAGAAAAATGTATAATGTGTGTGCAACACATTACGTATCTTTAAACGAAGGATTTTTAATCTTTAAAAATTATATACTCCACAATCTGTTCTCTTTAAATAAAAACTGCGTCTATTTGAATCCGTGGACTTTCTCCGTTTTTGTTCTGAACGATTAAATTGTAATTTTATGATATCATATAATTGAAATGTGTCTCTTCGTTTGAATTTTATTACAAAAAAGCTACCAGTCGTTAATTCGTAAGTATTTACAGAGAATTCGCATAACAAGTTAATTAAAATTTGATATATCGAGGAAACTCATTCTATTAACCCGCGCTATAAACCGCCGTTGTAAAAGGCGTCTGGCATTATCGAGCTAGAAAGGCGACGCAATATCCTTCAAACAGCTCTCAGTAATAAAAAAAAGGAAAAAGGAAAAGAGAAAGAGAGGGTATTTCGACCGATCGAGTTTTGCTCATCGTAATGCCGCGCGATCTTTTTTGCGCTTATTGCTGCGAGATTACGTCACGTAACTATAAATGTCCATTGTCTCAATATAGGGAGTCGTAAAATTTCTCACTTCCGGTGAAAAACCCAACCATATATACATATACCTACGTACTACGTACTCTTTCATGTTCGTATGTATTCTTCATTTTTTTGCCAATTCGTAAAAACTTTTTCCTAACGCATTAAGCATAAATTTCTATACATATGCAGCATCGAATCTGTTTTCTTTCCAATTCTTCATATTTCTTTCTCTCTCTTCAGAATTAATCATTATCTACGTTTTTTTATAAAGAAGAAAATAATGTTTATTATGTACATTTAAATATTCGTTTTTACTAGATTTTCTTCATTAATGATTCAATTTTATATTTATTAGCGACATGAGAAAGGAACGGCAATAAAAGTCGCTAGTTTTTCTTGTCCTTGCAATAAAGTACTCACGTAATAAGTCTGCGAAAGACGGAAAATAAATAAGCGCTATTTTCATATATTTTCTGATGACGCCACTGTATTATGTGGAATAATAAATCGCACTCATTTGCGTTATGACTGTACATATATGTATGCGTGCTAATCTATCGTAGTGTAACGAGCATGTTCGCAGGTCGTCCCGTATCAGATTATAACTGCAACAGCAAATTTCATGACTAATACAGCAGTAGTGACGTCAATGGTAATCTGCGAAACAAATAGAATATAATTGAATCGACAATAAAACGAATAAATTTTCCAAAGCATACCGTAAGATATTTTGCTATTAAATATTGCATTGAATTTTATTGGAAGAAATAAATATCTTTTATAAGAAGAGGAGTTATATAATATATTCCATATTACATACACATTTTAAATATGTGTGCATTTAATTTCTATATTCCGATAACTGTTCGAAGTTGCTCATACAACACAGACAGCAATTATTTTCATTCGTTATTACATATATCGCAACAAACGTATTCTTCTCTTCACGGACTTTTCTTTATTTTTCAATCGATCCATGCGCGCGGCAAATGCAAATGCGAAACGCATGGCAAAGATCCCGCAACCCTTTACGACCGCGGTAACATTACGCTATTATTAATCGAGTCGCGGCGACAAGTAATTTACATCTCTACGGGGGTCATAAAGCTTTATTAAGAATTACGACGAGACGCGATGGTGGATTGTGGTTAGCAAAGACGCATGCATAAGCACCGGCCGCATGGTCGACTTTCCTTCGTACTTTCTATAGGGTGTCCTTGCTGGTTTCTTAATATGATTTCTTTTATTAATTCTGAGTAGATTCTTTTCTTCAGAATCCTGCTATGTTTTAAGCGATTACAAATTTGGATATATTTTCATGATTTGGAACGCAAGCAAGTAACGAAGCTTTAGCCTCCGCTTATTTTTAGATAAGAATTTATTTCAACAAAATTTTTAATTCAAGTATCGATTATAAAAGTATTGAAAAGCAAATGTTAGAGAAGATACCATCAGTTCGATAAAAGTTCTGTCTATAAAAAATTCAACTTCTCACATCGTTAAACCTTTGATATATTTATAGAACCAGAATCAGCCTACACACCACGTATAATTTTCTCATCACATATGCATTTTTAATCCTCCGTCGGCAACATGTAATTTTGCAACCTAGCTCTTTGAGCTTCAGTGTATGTTTTTATATTGTGTGTTTCACATTGTATAAGAATCTGAAAAAAATTCTTGTGTACTTGTGAAAGCAACGAGTTTTTACCATTATAGAAATCGGATTGTATAGAAGATATTGAACCTCATCATTTATCAGTTTATCCTAAAATTCACAATGCAAAAATCGATTGTACTTCCAAAGATCCCCATTACCGGCATAGAGTTAGTCCCGAAACACAATAGGTGTAAGCCTTAAGTCGTAAGAAATCAATCATGGTCGATTATTCTCTTCATATTCGACTATGATTGGTCAATATCTTACGATTTAAAACTTACTACATCTATTGTGTTTCGGGATTTAAAATTGATTTGGAAGTTTTACATAATTATAGATTCATTAGTATTATGCCGAGCAAAAATACGATTATATGTACTTAGTTCTCTACATTATATTACACATGCTTTTTAGACAAAATAAAGATATCGAATAGTGGATTGAGAAATATCTAAGAGAGGAGGGAAAATGCGGAGAGATCCGGGAACACCGTGTATGCGTTCCATCGGCACCGGGTACGAACGCGAATACCACCGACCCACCACCCATCGTTACCACTACCATTGCCGTAACTATCGTGATCACGGAGGTTGCTATAAATCACATAGACGAGGAAGAGCCGTCGCGCGCCAAGACACTGTGGCGGTCTCGCTGATCTCGCTAAAGGAGAAACCCAACGTCGAGATACACGCCACGCCGCGCCGCGAAACCTTGATATCTTACGTAGCAACTCGCAAAATCGATACCATCCATGCCTGTGTGCTCGTTCTCTACCTCTTTTTCTCTCAAACCATTCTCATTGAAGAAAATAAAATTCCTGACCGCGAAGCGTCATTTATTGTATTGTTGTCATATTCGTGTTCAACGCTGAATGCAGACACGTTCGAGTTGCATTTCTTCAACGGAGCGATAAACGATTAGGTTCACAACGAAATCTTAATGTTTCTCACGTGCGAGTGCCATATAAGGAACAACTATATTAATTCAAAGACATTGCGGAAAAGCTGTCGTCAATCCGTAAGGACAATACGCTCGCGGATTAATGCGGCTCGCGTTGACGCAAGACAAGAATTTCGGATCGAATTCGGCGAACCTGAGAGATACGGTTGTCCTCGAACAACAGCGCCTCCCGTACAACCGTATCGCGGAAACACTTCCGCCGCTAAGAGTATATCGATGAGGATTTAATTGAAATGGACAAAAAAGTGTGGTTTCTTTGTTCGCGAAGCTTATTCTCCGTCTTTTTCTCGCCGAAGAGCGCGATAGCTCTTTGTCCAGGATATATCCGCTGGTACAAAGGGGAGGCCCGACCAGCTCTTCCCCCGTTCCTCTCTACCTCCACAAGGGGCACCAGGGGGTGAACGGCATGTTGGCGGTAAAGAGACAGCGGGGGGTGGAACCTGCGGGGAGGGGGAAACCACGCATGCTTGCTCTGGATGGTTCGTCGGCTGGGTGGTTTGGATGGTTGGGTTAGTCGACCCTTCCTCCCTACCACCCCTCCTTGCACCACGGGGTTCTCCCCGCTGGATCGATATGTCCCACTGAACCAACTGAGAGCGAGCCTCAGAGAGAACGCTGGCTTCACCCCCTGCCGTCAACCACCCCCTTTCGCGCCATCCCGGGCCGCACAGACGTCGTGTCCTCCACTACCGAACGGGCGGCGACACCGCTTCCTCCTGCTCTCCTTAGCAACAAGCTACAGCTACGGATCCGCGCTTTCTGTTCGATCGGATTCTATCTTCATCGCCCTCAAATCGCTCCCGAAGTAGACTGCATTTCCGTGGAAATATCGGCGCCGCGTAAATACCCATCTTTTCGCGGTTGCAAAATCGATACCCATTCGACTCTCGCCAATCGAATCTTAAAGGGTATCGGTACTTGGGTATCAGTCGCACGCGGATGATGTAAGATGCGCTCGTCCGGAAAATGCGAATCGTGCTCGTGGGATACGATTCCTCGATGGCACAATTCAATTTCGAACCATCGAAAACGGTCGCGAATTTAATTGTGGAAATCCACACACTAGAGAGTTTCTGGGTGGAAACCTGGCATTTTGTTACATGATGTTTCTACACGGTAGAATAACTGCACGTACTGGATTTCACAGTTCCCGAAGTGTAGGAAAAGAAAAAGAGATGAGAGAGAGAGAGGCGGAAGAGGGCGGTCGGTCGGTCGGAGCTAATGGAAGACGGCGGGATTGATTATCCATAAACACACACGAACGGTCGAACGGCGGCGGTATCGCACATCCATTGCGCGAGAGAGAACAATGGCAGCTAATGGTTCCCGGAATCGTAATTAGCGTCAGTTAACCAGGACGAATAACGAGACGAGTCGATTCTATGGGATTTCATTGTCGGAAATAATGAGCGCTTCGTAGTAACCGCGGTTGCGACCAACCGATGGACAGCTCGAAATATTGTACGCAGAACATTGGCCGAATGCCGGGCCTGGGAACAGGCGGCGCGTTAATGAAACGCGTGCGGAGCACGATTTATCGACAGATTATAAATCGTTTGCTCGTGCTCTTGTTACGTCGACTTCCGTCGCGCATTTGACATCGACTGACCCGACGATTTTGCCATAGTTAGCGTTTTCAAAATTCAAACCTCCCTGGAGGATTTTGATCGCTTGCAATCGATCAGTAGCAATAAATGTGGTGGTACCGTAAACAATAATCATTCAGAAAAATATAAAATTTAACATTAAGAATATAGAACATTATAAAAATTTAACATTACGCCATGTGTCTCGATCTGGGAGTCTATCATGTAACTTATTTCTTAATGTAGAAACGTGAGAAGTGACCATTTTTATGTATGTATCATATATATTATACACAGATACATACAAAACTCCCTCCGTCTTTGCCAACTTTCGGTTGGCAGCAGTCGGGAGTAAAAAATTTTCACTTTTTACGTTTCCGCTCTAAGGAAAAAGTTGCATGATTAACTCCCTGATAAAGATTGATATCTAGAGAAGAAGAAAAAGAAGAGGAAGAGAAAAAAGAGAGAGATATTATTTATTAAGTGCTCTAGAATTGGATTCCCTCAAGCGCTAAAAAGAAATACATGATTGAACAACAGAATGAAAGAAATCGAAACCAAATACATAAAAAAAATTTCAATAATAAAGATAAAAAATATAAAAATATAGAAAAATGTAGAAAAAGGTAAAATATAAACAAAGATAAAAATTGAGAAACAATAGCTAATAGCATGCGCAAAGTTCAGATGTAATATAATGGAAGTCCTACAAACCATAGTAGAATACAAATACAGAGAGAGGGGGGGTAGAATAGAGAACCAATTTTATCCGAAAATAAAACATCCGTGGACGATGCATTACGCTCACCATACGTCAAATCGGAAAACATTGCCAGAAAGTTTCCGTCGCCGACTTCTGCTTAAGAGTTGGACGATATTTCCTACGTGCCTGCCAAAGAAATTTCCGACTTGCTAGGGACGCGGCTGCCATTGACGACCGCGAAGCGGACGACTTCGAGAGAGAACTTTCGTCGTTTTGAAAAGGGTTCGATACGCGCGAGTCGTCGTTTCGTACGTGATTTCGTTTTCACCACCTCCGGTACAAGCATCGTTCTCGTTAGAACGAATTTTCCGCGATGCTAATGTAACGTTTTCGACATTCTACGATACGTTCATAAAAACACTTTTGCATTTTATACTGTGACGCATTTGTAAATCTGCAAAACATGCTCACCTCACGGTTTTTCATCCGATAATATTTAATGATATGGACTTTAATTTAATCATATAAAATATATAATGTCATAATATAATATAATGATAATACGATATAACACAGAGAAAGAATAATAAACTAAAGATTATTTAATTTATACATATACAGAAATAATAACAGAACTAATGGAATATGTAAAATAACATTAGTACGTAAAGTTCGTGAAAGTAATCAACAACAATAAATTATCATGGTTGAATTAAACAAGCAATTAATATATTAACGGAGTATAGTCTTGCTTTTAGTATCATTTTATAACCACTTTTTAGAAATTCTTTTTTCAAATATAACAGTCAGAAATTTGAAACTTGTTACATTTATTCTTTGATAGTGTTCTTTATAAATTTTTTTTAAACATTATAAACGATTTTTTTTATATTTATTAACGAATTTATATTTGTTAATAAATTCGGACAAAAGAAATACCTGATGTTTATTGTTGCCATAATTTAAGATGCAGGAATTATCTCTGAAACAAGAAATTCAAAGAGATTCTTAATCTATATAAGTATTTATAGTTCTTTTCCGACCTACAATCAAATAAAAAATCCAACTTTTTGATTTTTCATGTAAGGAAAAAGGTCAGAAATAAATAAAAAAATTAAAATTTTTTCAAACCTTTGCCATTTTTGAAAAAATCTATTTTTTTAATTTGATTACAGATCGGAGGAGAATTTTACTTACATAAATTAAAAATCTTTTTAAATTTTTTGTTTCAGATAATTTCTGCATCTTAAATCATGACAATCGTAAACGGGTATTTGTTTTACACGCATATAAATTTGTTAACATAAATGTTATGAAATCGTTTATAATATTTAAAGAAATTTGTAAAGAACATTCAAGTATCAAAGAATAAATGTAATAAATTTCAAATTTATGACTGTTATATTAAAAAAAAAGAATTCCTAAAAAGTGGTTATAAAATGGTATTATAAGCGAGAATATATTCCCTTTATACATATATATATAATATGTAATATAACAAAAGATTGAAAAAACATTGGATGTATAATATAATTGGATTGAATCTGTGTTTCTTTGAGAGATAAAATTGGTTTTTTCAATTGTATTCCAAGTTATCGTTATTTCCAGTAATAATTTGAACTTTGTTTTCGCGGCTGTTGTAACGCGACTGCCGTATATCGCGAGGTCGCGATATATAATGAAGACTAATAGTGGCACTGTCGCAACCGCAAGTGTCGAGACACTTAATGTCACGCGAAAATGGGCCTTAACTGATGACTCGGAAACTCCGTACAGAGCATTCGTGCCTCTATTCGTTACACTAAAGCTGCTTGTCTTCGGTTCTCCGCGAACTGTTTCATCTCGAAAGTCTTGTACTCATAATCATGCCAGACACTTATGCGATTAATATTAATAATTATTGTGTAACGTTCTTCATGAAAAAAAAACAGGTTTTTCTTTTTTTGGTTCGATCTACTTCCCGTTGACTTAAATGGAAGATCGTTCAAAGTTTGCTTCTTGATAAATAACGACGAAAATTGCAAACTCAGAGAAACTAACAAGCTTGAATTAAATTATGCATTCAGTCAGCTGATGTTTAATAATCGTTGCATAATGTATTTCATGCATTCAGAGAAAAAGAAGCATTTTTTATAGTGATGGTAACCATACAGGTAACAATTACACAAGTTTTACAAGTAGGATTAATATATAGTTAAATTCTTTTATAGATATTGCGGCTAAAATTGAACGATTATAAGAACTAATAAGTTTTCGTAATCATTCAATTTTAGTTACAATAACTATAAAATAGTTTATTCAACACTTTTCTCTCTCTCTCTAGGAAAAATATTTTGTTTTATGGACTAAAATTTTGTTGTAGCAAAAAAGTTTAGTTGAAATTACTTAACAAAAATGTTTTAATAAAATATACTGGATAAAAATTTTTCATTAAAATATACTAAACAACTAATTTTATACGAACTAAATCGTTTAATTGTTTTTGCTATTTACAAAGTAAAATAATTATTTTGCAGATGCAACTAATTTTTTGCAATATAAACGAAATATTTAGTCGACATTAAAAAATATCAACTACACAGTTTTGCTGAAGGCAGTAAATTTTTTTCCTAATGAATAAAACTATATACATTAATTCTATTAATATATAAAAGTATAGATGTCACCTATATACTTTGCTATTACTATGTCTTTTTCTCTGAATGTATCAGGAAATTGAAAAAGTAACAGCCTTCGTTCGAGCGGAAATTTTGTCTGGAGCTCACAATTAGCGTCGATAAATTTATTTAACGACCAAGACCGCAAAGTCGGAAGAAACGGTGGGCTCACCGATCGATTTATACATTCCCGCGGCCAGTGGGTTAATTACGTTTCCCCGGTAGCGTGACTGCTCGCGTATACTCGTTCCCGGACAAAGAGGACGCCCGAGCGAATCGCTCGCTATCTGTTTTCGAGCGGTTGGCAAGTGGTAGCAACGGTGGCAAGAACGGACAAGGGAACACGCACGCACATGCATGTGCGTGCGTCATCGCGAGATATCGGCGCGCCGCCGAACTGTCTGTCAGGCGAAGTTGACGCGCGCGAGCGCGAGTTCTATCTACGCGCGCGAGACAGCTGTAATACGCGCGGTGCGTCCGCTCACGTGTCCGTGCACGCGAGCCTGATAGAGCGCGAGAATCTAGAGAGACGAGAGGAGGAGAATGCGGGGAAAATCGCGGAACGGTGGAGGACGTGCGGAGTGAGAGACGAGATGGCGATTAGGTCGCGGTGGCTTGTACGACCCGCATCATCGCTATACATAGATCGAAACGCACTTGTCGCGAGGCTCGCGCTCCAGAATTAGATACGTTACGACACACGCGAGCACAGCGTTGCATTTTTTCCCTCTCCTTTTTTCTGTATAATCCTTTTTCTCTCGTGTTTCTTTTGAGATTTACTTTACACGCTGCGAATCAACAATCATAGGTGATTACACGATCGTGTTTCAAACGTCTCTTGTATTTATGTAACATCCTGAAATAGATTACGAAGAGGAAAATATATGTACGAATAAGTAATATTAATAACGTAATGACAGATAACAAATTATCGACTATTAAGAGGTAGTAAATTTTTGTCAATCGTTCGCTCGCTGTGACATTTGTGATACATACGATGTAATCAGTTAGATTATATATCCGTTAACACTAATACCGAATAATTTCTTCTTTTTTTTTCTTATGCACGATTCCGTTATCTTAATATTAAGCACAGTGACTCTAAAGCCACGAGTTTCTTCTAAATAACATGTCGTACAAAATTATGTTTTGTAGCACAAATTAGCACAAAATAAGCATTAAATAGTTCAGTAAGTCTTTTTCAATTCTGCTTATTTGCTCCTGCCAGTTCGACAAAGGTACCCGGCGGTCATTTTATTGACCGTTTTTATTTTTTTAATTAATATTATAATACATTTCACGTGTAAAAGACAGGATTCTGAAATGTTTTGTTATTTCAATAATTATATCCTTTACACTGAAATATTTGTGGTTCTTTTATTACTTTCTTTATTTCTTAATTTATTCGCTTGGTCCTTTTTATATGTCTATGTTCATCAATGAAGATTAACTGTTCCAATTCTAAGAGTTTGAAAAAAAGGAATAAGTTAAGAGAGAGAGAGAGAGAGAATCGAGATTAAAATCAATCTATAATACATTGGTGAAAACGGATATTAGTGACTAAAAAACTGTTAGTACTGCTAGTGTTAAACGGTTTTTAGATACAATATATTTGTGTGAGAGATATTATTAACATTATTAATCCAAATATATTATTAATCCTGTTTTGAAATACTTGAAGAAGGCATCTCAATATTATACAAAATAATTACATAATACTCTGAGCGTTCTATTGTCAATATCTCGCGGCGGGTCTAGAGGCCACTTTAGATGTAGACTCACACGAACGATGTCATGCGAGTTTGTTACAATGCCAGGCTCAGGATTTAAGAGCGGAAACACAGAATTTTGCATAACGCATAACACATAAAAAAAATAAATCAAAGTTCCTTTATTATCTTCGTGAAATAAAACTCTGATTAGTTGATTTTCTTATATTTTATGTATTATGCGTTATGCGTCTGTACTTCGACCTTTAGACTGTATAAAAGACGACTGAGGGGGGGGAGGTCAGTGATGAACATATTACAATGAATCCCGCTAATATAGCGTTACGCGTGCGAATCGCGCGCATCGGGCACGCGATTAAAGCAACGCGGATGGACTACGCGTGATTACGCGCGTATAATTGTGACGTGAATGTACACGTTAAATTTCGCACCGCAAGAGCGTAAGGGGTGGGGGAGGAAGGAGGGAAAATAGCCGGGAGGGACCACGTGCATCCGTCTGTCTCGTATAATTGCGAAAATATCGGCGAAATGGGCTTTCGGTGTAACGCGCACTCGTTAATCGCGCCGCCGGTGCCCGTCCGCGGTGATCCACGATGTATTTTTCGCCGATACCCGACCACCTCGCATTTAACGGTGTCCTTCCCCGTATTCTCCTCTCCCCCTCTACCCCCTCCATCACTCGCCTCGCGCCTCACGATTAGCGCGATAAAATGTATTTTACCGCCGATCAATTCCCGGGATCGCGCGTTGCTCCGATTAAACAGACTACGCCCGGAGGAAAATTGTCCTGTCGCGCCCTGGCCGTGCACGCGTGTGACGTACACCGCACTCGTTGCATTATGTGACGACGCGGAGGGCGTGGCGGTATCACATGCGGGTCGACGCGAATCTCTCGTAAAAACGTATGCGGAATAATTGAATTCGCTTGTTCGTTGAAAACGACGTTGTATCTCACGAAGGAAAACCCACGATATCTCTTTCGTGGGACAACGCGAAAGAACTGTCGCGCGTATAACATCCAGGGTCGGGGTATGTTTGAAAAAGAGGAATTCAATATTTTTATAGTTCTTCGAGTTCTTTGCCTGACGACTTTATTGCCAATCGGAGACTCTGTGTACCGACTCGAGGGAGAAACTCGCACGGCATCCTCGACGAGAGTGCAGGGAAGGTAATTCACTCCGAGAAGTGGATCCTATAACTCCACTCTGAACAACATCGAATAAGTTTCTTCGATATTATTGCCGTGCACGCGCGCGCGAGGAAAGGCACCCAACCTTTTCGTATCCTATCATTTGGAATATGAAACGTCCCGCGTGCCGCGTGCGGAATTTACGAGCTAACTTTTATAGAGTGGCGTGCCCGTTAACTTGACGTGTATCACGGACGCGTCCCATCGTCCTAGTCACGCGTGCGTTTCGTTATTAACTCTTTCCAGTCCACTAGTACCATATGGCACTAGTTGGCACCCGTAGACGACGCGCAGTTTATTTTCGGCAATAAATTTGCCACGCGGTCGGACGAACGGCCGTGAGTATGCAGGCGAGAAATATTCGTTTTCGCACAAGCTAGTATACTGCCTATCCTCAGCATCATTATTACTGATAATCGCCTGTTTCACGAGCATCACATTCGCCACTAATCAATCGTAACAGTTACGACCACTTTTCCGTCATTCAATGCTGGATTTAATCCTTTGAGGATCGGAGCTTTCTAACAAAGTAACTTATGGAAAATTTTGCTTTCTGAAAGAGTTTGGGGAGTCGCTGAATTTCATTCTGGCCTCAGAATTCTAAAATTCAAATTTAAAAAAATAATGTGATCTTAGTTTTAAGAGATTCTTAGTATCTCTGATAATGAGTTTAAATGTAACTCAAAAATATCAAATTTTAATCTCCATGAAGGAAGAACTAGTGTCAGAAAATAATCAGTACTGTTTTACATATCTCTGATGAGTTTTAAAATAAAGCAAAACTGGAAACTTGACGTTACTTCGCAATTTAAAACTTTCTAAAATCAAGTTTTATGATAATCAAATTATTTTTTTAAACTTCTGATATTGAATCTTTTTAAATTTTTTATTTTTGGCCTTAGATTTGAACAAAGCACATTATCAAATTACCCCTTACGTCAAATTTCATAAAAATCGAGCAAGTACTTTATAAAATAAAAGAGGGTGACCTCAAATGAAGTCGCTGCCGACTTTACAAAGGGTAAAACACGTGTTTCTTATTAAGCGCTCATATGAATATGCAACGTATAACACAGGTCACGGATGGAAATTGACAAGTTATTATTATCTGTTATTTATCACGTCTGATGAAATATCCTCTACACGTTATGTGTGTGAAGAATGCTAAAAATATTTATTCCAAGCGAAAATTCACACACGCGCGGCAAAATGATGAAGCGGAATTGATTCTCCACTTTATGATATTCACAGAATGCGAATATCAATAGCTTGAGATATTTACATTGGAAACACGTGGGATGTTGAGAAGAAAATTGAAAACAAAGCCAGTATTATACGATCTTCCTTCTTCGTTATTGGTCACTAAAAAAATAATCATGATTGAATAAATAAGATATGCTTAGTTAAGCAAATTTTATGGAAATAAACAGAATTTCTGGTTATCATAATAAATGTTTTAGTGTGCAACCAGAAGTTTCAGGTATGAGTACAGATTAGAGTTTGATTTTTGCGTAGTATCTAATAATATCTAATAAGAACCCTTTTCTGAAACTCTTAACGACTGTAATGATATCGTTACATTGTCTTTGTCCAACTTTATTGTCATGTATAAAATCTGCGCAGCGATGACGTAATGACATCGTTACAGACATCAATTACAGAATAGGGTCCAAGTATCTGATTACTATGACTATTATGGAAAACGAGGTTTAGGAAAGTCACATGTCTGTATTAAAAGAGTATTGATGGAATTAAACAATTTCTGATTATCATAATTAAATAGTTTGATATTTTAACAAAAAGTTTTTATTTTGTTTGTTATTTTTCAGAATTCATGTAACTAAAGGCTGTATTCTAGGTTTAAGTTAATCTATCATCTCAAAAACACTTCTGACACACAAACTACGATTAAATAAATTCGATCGGTTCAAATTTTGGTTCATACCTAGCTTGTCTAAAATTAATCGCGGATTGAGCTATGACTATGAATACGAACCTAAATATATTTAGTTGTTATAACCAGAATATATGCAACCAAGTTTGTCTGATTATTTTAACCAAAATTATGTCGTTAATATTTCGCAAAACAGTCTAGTTATTAATATATGTATTTCAGGTTAATTCAATCAATTTTTTTCGGTGATAGCGTAATTTACCAACAAAAACCGCGATGACGGACTATGCGGGCTCTCTATATAAATACTTTATAATTTATTTCCTTCTTACGGTTTGTTCTATTCTCTCCAACATTCGTGTCTTTCGTCGCTTATACGTCACGCTCGTCGATCCTTTTGTTTTCTTTCCGTTTGTCATGTCATCGGTCCTCTATCTCTTCGACATTTTCAATGTCATTCATCAAACGTGCTGAATCGTAACAATTCGACATCTGCGGAAGTTCGTACTTCCGGAGGAAACGTGTATTATATAGGGCGAGACGTACAATTACCCAACACCTTTACAATACGAGTTTTCGTCTATACGCATGCAATTTACGGTATAGCGTTATATAGTAACGCCAAGTGCGGGATCCATAAAAGTCTTACGATATCGCAAAGATCTTGTAACTTTGCATTTCTCATTCTCTCATTCATTGGTTATTTGGTAAAAGGTCGTTTATAGCGCGATTATTCCGATGATTCAGCGATATTTCAACATTTCTCGCTTACAGTGTCAATAAAATATAACGATTCCGCACTCTTCTTGCTATAAAACAGTATATATCGCTTTTTTCCTTTCGCCTTTGTCTTCTTGTGTTCCAGCAAAGTTCTTTGAACTACGGATGGATTCTCCGTTCACGTTCAAAGAAAAGTGCCCGTTGCACTTGGCGAAAAAGCATCGCGGCGATTTTCAGGAAATATCTTTGTCGCGGGAGGAAAGAGCTCGAAGAACGAGCTTGCAGAGAGAACTTTTGCGGTTGCAGGCGTCGCTCCGCTATATTGTGTAATGACGGCTGCTTCATTACGCGAGTGTGTTTGAGCGAAAGAAGTGCCCGTGTCTTTCATCTCGCCGAGACTCGATTAAAGGTTTCATTCTTTCAATAGACGTTGGACTTTAGAAAAAGTCAACGCTTAACTTTTAATTATTCGATACACTTCTACATGGAGTATCAGTCAGTATTTTATTCATTAATTTAATAATTCTAAAAAATAACTGACAAAATTTTAGCGAGAAATAACGTAAATAGCGCAGGTCCACATATTTAATCAAAATAATATTTTTTCATTGGAAATTAATATTATCTATATCATATTTTTCAAATTTTCACTGTAAAATTATTCACGTGCATGAGATATAAGAATCAATGTCTAAGGGTAGAAGTTATCTGATATTTTAGGAACAATAATATCGCAAGGATTAATATCGAAGGAATCGAGAGACTACGTTTCTTAAAAGCGGAACCGATAAAAAGATGTCCATTCCCTGACCCTTTAATCGCTGCAGCGGCGAAACGAAGTGAACGGACGACGGATTTTACGAGGACTTAAAGCGACCTCAAGTCCAATCGTCGAGCACCTTTTCATGGATCGTTCCCGAGATCGGAATCGAATGTCGATCTCTCGTCGACCGTCACGTACTGTCCCAACAAGCTTTACTATTTTATTAGGAAGGAAAGCCATGCTATACACACATGCAACGAGGATAGAGGCAAGAGAAGATAGGACGGGGAAAGAAATCGGTTAAAACGAAAAAGAAAAAGGGAGGAACAGGAAGAATAATTTCTCTCTCTCTTTCTCTCCTTCCCTCTTTCTCTCTCTCTCTCTCTCGCTTTCTTTCTTGTGTATTTCAACTCGCGATACTAAAAGCAGTGGTTTCGCGCCGGAAAACTCGCACTTTTTGGCTCTGGGCCAAGAAGCCCGTATATATATATGTATATATATATATATATAGCAGCATACCACTCCAGATATCCTAACCCAGTAAACTCGAGCGTACGTTAAAACAATACGGCACACACGCAATGACACTGCCGGTCGCTCGCTTGGGAACGTGGTCACGCGCTGTAACGGATACATAGTGATAAAGGTATCTGCCACCTGCACATCTACAGATATCTAATCGACCTCCTACGCGTATGCGTAAAACTACATCAAACGGGTATGCTTTAAACTACACTGTTAAATATTAAAGGAGCAATGGTGACCCAATTCTTTGAATTAAATAACATTTTATTATTTTCAACTTCAATGTGTATACCAGTCCATTTTTGTGGTCAGATTCAAAGTAAACATTATCCATATTAAAACGTATGCATTTAGTAAATGATAAATTAAATTTGAGTCAAATTTAATATATGTTTTTTTATAGTTTAACCATTTAACTTCATCGTTTTAATTAAATTAATGATATATTGGGTAGGAACAGTGGCAACATACGGAAATAATTAAAAATAACTCAAATTGAGTATAATTTGATATTACAAACTTAACAGTGTATGTTATTTGAAAAGTGCAAAACAATTAATCTATGCTTTGCGAAGGAAAGATTTTCTCTGTAAAAAAAAATTATATATTTCGCAATTATTATTTATTACAGCTGCATTATAAGAAATTCCGAGATTATTGGATTATCTTCACGTGAAAACGAAATATTAAGACGTATCGATTAGCTTTATTTGACGATGCATTTCAGTCGATTACGCGGCTCGACAGAAAGAAAACGGAGTGCAGGAAATATCGATGTTAATGCGAGTAAATTAATGTTGACGTGAAAATATCTTCGATTTCTCGAGGGCAGAAAAGCCGACGGGGATGGATCGAAAGGAGAAGGGATACGTCAACGATTTAAGAAAAGTCGAAATCGTTTTACGGAGCAATCGGTTTCCATGCGGAATATGAGATTATACGACGCTATTTACGTGAGTGGAAATAAACGATCGTGGAATAGAAGGAGGTGGATGGTTATTGGTCTCAATTCATATCGGACGACGTCCGCTCCGTCGCCCCGCATACCTTTCCATTCCCGGTTCACACTCGACAGGCACCTTCCGCGACTTTTTACACGTCGGTCGCGCGCGGTTTTACGAGCGACGCGTTCTTCGGTGAGATGATCTAATTGGCGCATAAATTAGGGGGTCCCGACAAACAACGCTCGAACCGACTGACACTTACGACCGGGTACCGTGCATCGTGCAGCCTTTCAAACTGCATCCGGTACCGTCCGAGTCTGCCTCGCTCTCGAACGGGAAACTCGCCGTACGATCAAGTGTATTATCCGAGAGTATTGTCTCGTTCGCTGAATCATTTTAGTTAAAACAAGACGGTGCAGTAATAAACTTTCGATCCGTTTCCTGCACGAAGAACTTGCCACGTTGCATTATCTCAGTTGCTTAGTGACCCATTTCAGTTAAAGTAAAATGACGTGACGAGACGGAGAAAAGAGGGAGATGAACTTTCGATTTATTTTACTCCTAGACGGGAAACTTGCTACAACGCTTCATCTCGGTTATTCAACGATGGTTTCGGTGGCGCGCAGATTAAAAACCATTGTACATTAATCTACATAAAAACAGAAACATGATAGGAATAGTTTGATTGATGAAACGGCCGGCATACATTTTCCGAAATAATGTAATAAATTATATTAAATATTTCACGGTTCGATCCATTTATGTACTTTGCATTTACCTTTGTATTAACTTGTATACGACGGTGTTTGACGTGCGCCAGCATGCACTGACGCATCTCATCGAATTCGCTATAAATCACTTCATTTACTCATGAATCATTTCAGCCTTACAAAATGAATTTGCGTGTACAATAAATAATTTGTTAATTCACAAGTCAATCCAATTGATTTGAATTGATGAGCCGAACAAAAATTTAAGCGTGTCTCGCTCGTCATGCATGGCGCGACCTGATTTTCCCGTTTGCGCCAGTAATGTATTAAAGTAATTAGAGTTTATGCTAGACCTTTATCAGAGTCTGACCACGAGCGATTTTGTCAAATTCTACGAAAGAAAAGTATATATTATAATTTCTCTTTGTGAATAAACTATGTCTTACTCTTACTTATGTTATATTATGTTACTATACTGAGGAAAATAGTTGGAGTAGAAAATACATATTTTCAGTACAGGGAAAAAATTGAAATAGATTCAATAGAAATATTTATTTAAAGAATGCGTCTATATAGAAATACTATTTAAAATAATTATTTTGCGTAGTAAATAAAAAAAAGGCAAATAGTATTTACTACATTAACACTTTAACTTAAAATACTTATTTTGACAAAATCGTTCATGGCTAGTCTGATATAAGTCTCTAGACTAATAATATTAGCGAATTCGGCAGACTGTACTAGTGCGCACTGACTGCGAACTTTGTCAGTGCCACGCATTCGGCTTGTGCGCACTGTATCAGTGCATTAAGATTGTCGTATTATATCGGCAATATATATCGGCAAATGAAAACTGACCCAGTGTAGTGCTGAATTTATATTCGAACCAACCGAATGAATTGAACGAGTTCAAGACACGTTGCACTGACGTTTCTGACAGTGCAATTTGATATAGCACTAAAGTGGTTCTGCACTCGCACCATGTCAGGGCAGCACTAGAGCGGAGTCAGTGCATGTGTGCCAAATTCGCCATAAGCTATGCATGGAGGTAGCAAAAGGAGGCCGGCACTTTTTAAAAGAATTTCTAAAAAAGCATGTCAAGTTCTGTTATAATAAATATCTATTTTGTATATAATTTTGCAATATGTTACTAGATTATTAATATAATAAAACTAAACAAACTGGAAACTTAAATTAAATATACGTTAGAGAGCGCCAATGATCGGTCAAAGTTAGATGTTATGAATACTATATATATTTTTAATTTTTAAATTTTATAATTATCTCAGATGTGACTGTGCGTCGAAACATTTGGACATTACCCACAATCGATCCGAGACGCTAATAATATAAATATAATGAGGAGTCGAAACATTCGGGCATTCCTATATATGAAAAATAAATTAATTCGGTGAAGAACTTATTGCGAAAAATATTACCTCAACCAGGATTCGAACCTGGGACCTCTCGACTTTCCGGGGTGAGTGTTTTAGCCAACTCGACCACTAAGACTTTTCATCTCCTATTCATAACATCTAACTTTGATCGATCATTAGCGCTCTCTAACGTATATGTTGTACATTTACACGGTCGGATCTTAATTCTTATTTATTAAATTAAATAGTTTTATCGACACGTGGTCTACATATTTTGATATTTATAATTACAAATAACCTTACAATTATATATATATAACAATGTAAAAAGACAACAACCAACAGAATATATAATTCGATTAATTTAGGTTAAGTTACATTTGAAGCTTGACTACGTTTACACCGTGCGCTTAGTCCGCGACGTATACAATAGGTGTCTTTGTTCAACCTACAGGATAAACAAGGACATCTATTGTATAGGCCGCGGTCTAAATGCACGGTGTAAACGGTAGCCCTTGAGTAAAGGTGGCAACTATTTAATTGCATGGGGGCGGCATAATCCGGGAGTCCTAATCCGGCCCTAGCTCACGTGAGCAAATTCGACGGTCGGTGCGATAAATGAGAAATAAACCATCGGCGGACCATACACCCTCCATTCGCGTTTCGCCGTTCTATTTTCTACTGTAATAAAGATCGATATCCGTGCGCGATTTATTGGTCTCCGATGGCCCCCGGCCCGGCCTGGCGATCGCGCGATGGACGACACAAGCGTCATTTCGAAAGGATCTATAGCTCGTTCTCTATAGGACGATACCGACTCGTCCTATTAGCGATAACGATGACCGTATCGAAAATGCATTCCCCCCGAGCGAAATCTCGAAGATATGTTTTTTATACAGAAAAATATCCCCCGTAAAAGGTTCTGTCCTGCATCGAATCATCCCGTTGTCGTGAATCTTTGTAACCCGACGTTAACAATTCGGTCTGACAACAAACATGGTCTCTAATAATTATTATCTTTGAAGAAATAAAGAATTTCAAACCTGAAATAAGGTATGTGACATTGGTACATGTAATTTAGTAGTAAATAGAAGTTTGCTATTTTTAAAGTGTATTTTAACAATATAGTGCTTTTGCGTCATGAAAATTTATGTCGCTGCAACTTTGGCTCGGCGCTCGCGAAGCAAAATGCTCTTTAACACCTATCTTCGTGCAAATTGACATTTTGTCGACGTCCGTACGGCCTGTCCGACAAAACGAATGAATATTTTGCGCCACGTTGGAAGATCGAGCGGAAAGTTACCGGCATCATTACGCCACGAGATCTCCTTGCTACCAGTAATGACCGCGAGCTATTGAAAAATTAACATTACGCAACGCGGATTGGCTCTTCATACCGATCGTGCAAGAAATTACGAAACAAATCTACATAGAAACTATCTGATTATTTGCCATAAATAGAACTCGCAGAAAAACAATTTTTTCCTGAAGCTTAGCGTAATTTTGCATAAACTTGTATAAACATTTATAAAAAATCAAAGCCTATAATCTATTTTAATTTTCTAATAATATAAGAGGAAAACATTGCCTTTTAAATTTCCTCATTTAATTACACTTCTATTTCTGGATATCCTTATTACTTATCTTTTAGAATTAGAGATTATTAGAGCTTGAAATCCCCTCAAAAAAAGTCACCTCCGATTGTCACGAATCGCCATGACGACTTTTACGTGAGATCCGTGAAGCGGTTTAATATCCGAACACCTCGATACCTCCATCATTCCTTTAGAGCTTATCTATTTCTGTGAGACGTCAAAAGCTGCGACGACGACGGTCATCTTTCGCACGGCGACGGCAGGATGAAGCTTTTCATACTCATGTCTGCCAACGAGAGAGACGAAATCCGATCGGGCTGACACACCTCACCGGCTGCGGAATTCTTTTGAGAGCGATCACGCATCACGCATGCTTTTCACGACTATTATATCACCGGTCAACGTCATTCGCTCGCTGTTAGAGTGCACACTGAAAAAAAGGCACAGAGGCGAAAAGATTCCACAATTAACGTTGCGTAATCCGTCTCGCGAGAATACACGGTATATTTTGCGTGTATTTCTGCTTACATTACGTATATATATATATATATAGTGTACTTGACTATTCTCAACTTCGAGAAACTCTTAATTACGTTCACGTCTATGCATCGTGCTAATTTAGCAATTAAATCCTCTTAGCTTCCCAAGCTTCATTAAGTAATTAACTAATAATTAACTAATAATTGGTTTTGAAGAATTAGAATCAGTGTTCTAAGTATAATTCAAAAAACCGCGTTGGGTACTTCTGCTCTTACATAATTCTTGGTTTCACTGCAAGAAAACAGTCTCGCGAAAAATTCCACGAGAGCCGGAAAGATGGAAATTCGGCGCCCCTATATATTATGCGAGCGATACTTTAGGAGTTCCGTGGCGAGATGATGGCGACGAGGTCGACATCCGCCGCCGCGAACTAGAATACGGAAGGCAGGGGCAGGTCACGCCCCGGCGTTAATTATTAATTATTCCGGTCGATTCGGTTCCCGGCTAGGAAACGAAGTTATCTTCTTACCCGGCCGGCGCCAACGACGCCGCCGCCGCCATCGTCGTCTCCGTCTCCAGTCCCCGTCTCCGTCTCCGTCGCCCTCCAACGTCGCCGCTATCTTGTTCCCGTAGTAGACGAAAAGTCTTTACTCACGTAACAACGTGGCCGCGTCGCGAGAGATTCGGTATGCAAAGCGGCAGACACCTTCATCCGTCTATTATGTATGTACGCTATCGCGACCCATTTCCACGTCCTACGAATGCGAGTCGGAACGATGGTCGATAGACATCAGTATTTATTTAAGAAAAATCTCAGTAGCGCTACTCTTCAATCGCAAAAGCTTGGAAAATATATGATATGAGAAATTTCGAGGAATCTAGGGCACATTCTGTAGATGAACTTTTCGTAAGAAATAATATTTCATACTTTATCCTGAATTTGCAGACCAACTTTTAATTCAATCACTTAGCCTCTGTTTCCACTTATGGTTATTGAATTATTCGTTTTATCATTATTAGTAACCGCACGTGAATAGGAATTCATGTGCTTTTTAGATTCATGAAATAATGAAAAGAATATAACTTTTCGTCGCAACGTCATAGCAAAGATCCTTGTTGCTGACAAGAATAATTCGGTCTCTCGAGAACGCAATTTCTCTCGCAATTTCTTTCTCGCAAGTCCGTCGCTCTCTCGGGTCTGGTTAAAAAAAAAAGAAAATCTCGCGTGCCCAAGGGCCGACGGGTGAAAAAGAAAAGAAACGAGGAAAAAAATTTCAAGCATCGGCGAAGTGCATTGTCAGAATTCTAGCGAGTCGACGCGAGTACCTCTCCCGGGATACTTCTTCTGAAAGCGCGATTCACCGGACGAGACTATTCGTACAAAAGGGAAGTGTATTGTACACCGAGAAGTCCAAGCTTATCCTGCACGGGTAGGTGAGTTTGCCTCGGGGTTGCGAAAGAATGAGGATAAAAGTATATCCATGATGGTAGGAATACGAGACGAAGACAACGACGACATCTATATATCGAAGAAGATAGTCCTTCGGAGAGATAGAGATGGGTGGAAAACAAAAACAGCGTTTTTTCGCGTCGCTAATCATGAATTATTACATGACTCGAGACACGGTAGCGAATTGGCGTTTCAGTTTTGAGCTTAAGAACAACGTAAACCAGAAGAGTCATCTTAACTGGACATCTCGGACAGAGTTGTCATAAACTCTTCATTCTGAAATTCTATAACTTTTCTCTGATTTCCAGACAAAGTTTTATGATTTTCCCTGATTCTTTCAATAATATTTTGAAGTTTTTTGGTATCTTCGTTCTGATTTGGAAACCATTAAACATTTTGTTAAAAATCAACTTAACATAGTAAATTTATAATAACATAGTAAATTACTATTAATGTTTCTGACACTGTTTGCATTTTTAACTGTTAAGTTAGTAGTATTCCAAAACTGCGTAGGTGGACGAAGAAAAATATTTGGTCAGGATTGCCACAAATTTTTCATCCCAAAATTCCCTGACATTTCCCTGATTTCCAGGTAAAACTTTCTGATTTTCTCTAACCTTCAATAATATATATATTTTGAAATTTTTTTTGTATTTTTATCCTGATTTGAAAATCGTTAAATATTTTGTTGAGAGCAATTTAACATAACAGTGTAAATTACTATTAATGTTGTTGACACTGCATTTAATTGTTAAGTTAGTAGTATTTTTTGTTTTCCTTTTATGTATGAACACGATTCTTTTCCTCTTCCTCTCTTTCTCTTTGCTGCTGTTTATTGATAATAAACAGTAGCAAGAGAATGAGAGGAGAATATAAGGAACATAAATCAATGAATACAGTTTTTTTTTATCAAAACTAAATCCTGTTTATTAAAATCTCAATCTGCTATTATAAAGGTTGCTCTTCTCCTCACCACGCGTTATCAAGTGGTAGCGCAAGCCGTGAGAGCACATGAGGGCGCGTAATTAAAATTGCGTGGCTGTGATGTGTAAGTATATTTTAAACTTCTTTACAGCCATTTTATTTTTCCAGAAAATTTTGCTAAATCCCTGACTTTCCCATGTGACTTCCCTGACCATTTTCAAATTCCCTGACTTTTCCATGACTTGTGGCAACTCTGTTGGTTGAATTAACTAAAATTCGGGTAGAAAATGAACAATCCAGAATTCTGCAGGTTAAATCTAGAATTCTAGCTAGTATATATAACTAAGGAAATTTTAAATGTTGGTTATCTTAACTAGAATTTTAGTAGACTTCACCAGAAAGATTTAATCAGAATTTTAGATCGTTCATTTTCCAGAATTCCAGTTAATCACACTCCGTGTGTGACGTAAGTATAATAAACTTTTTTAAGATCGAGAATTTTAAGTTTTCAGTAAATTTTGCAAATTTCCTTGACTTTTCTCTGATTTCTCTGATCGTTTTCAATTTTCTCGACAATTCCCTGATTTTTAGTTTTATGGCAACCTTGTTGGACCTACGGGTTATACGCGTTCTCGTGAGCAAACACGACGTCTCATGCGAAGAGAAGGAAGACGGAAATTCGGACCGGACGAAAAAGACGGTATCCGCGGCAAAGAATTCTAGATACTTAAGATGCCGCCGAAGACGCGGCAGCGTTCGCTCGCGAGGAGAGCGAGGAATTCATTTCGTGTGCCGTGGAAACAGCGAGACGCCCGCCGTCGCCGCCGTCGGCTCCGCGCCGCGCCGTTGCAAAAACACGCGATAAATTATCCCGGAATCGCTGCGTCGACGATACCATCCATGCTGCATAAGTGATAAATGGTTGCTTTCGAGTATCAACCTCCGACAAGCAGCCCGGAATGTGAGAGGAGAAAATCAAGAGGGGAGGAAGAGATGCGACAAGGGTAGCCTCCGGGGGAGCTACATCGGAAAATCCTCTCATTGTCATCATGGCAATCGCGAAGCAATGCTGAGAGAAGCGAATCAGCTATCTCGATACGCAAACTAACGAGACAAAGGTACTCCTTTGATGTGCGCTCAGTGTCGTCTGAGGATAACGTCATGTATGCACGAGAGAAGGGAGGCAGGAAGAAGGAAGCAAACGAGGAAACGAGCTCGTGGAAGGCAAGAGAGCGTGCCATCTACCTTTGGCACTACCGTCGCGAACCGTCACGAATGGTCTCTTTCACGCTCGTTCGACGGCATTAACGAGACATCGTTATTCCGTATGGCGAGGCGGTTGGGAATCGAGCCCGATATCGATTATCCGTCGATTCCCGGTACTACGTGCTGCCCCCAGCGGACCCCGTCTGCCCTCCGGGCCACAACTCCCCGACATCGACGTTGACGCCGACAGCGAGAGAGATCGGACGGCCGATCAATCGGTCTGTATTCGCGCTCCCGCGCTCCGGTTCGTTATTCCGCGCGGTTAAATTCCACGAGGCTTCTTTCCCTTTAATCGAGTCCCGCAGGGTATCCCATGCAAATACAGAAATATCTCAACGAAACGTCGGAGGTCGCTAAGTGCGTAAAGTTGACACGAATAGCTTTACCTATGGTCAGATTGATTTTTTTTAATCATTTTCTAATATCAATTTTCATTATCAATATTAAATTATATAATATATTAATAATGTTAATTTAATGTATAAAATATATGTACAAAATATATTATAATAATATAATATTATACATATATTATATAAAATATGTATAAAATATATTTAATAAATTAAATATACAAAATATATATTATAATGATTGCTAAAAAGAAAGAATAACGTAACAGAGACTAAAATCAGGAGATAAGAATAACTAACAGAAGACCATAATAAGAAAATAATAAATGTTTGCAAAAAGAGTTTACGGAGTTTTTCTAAAATAAATTCGTTCATAAACTTGGACAGTACATTAGTGAAAAAACTAAATCGGATTATATTTTAATTAAAATAAGATTATTTCTGTATGAAAATGCTGAAATGCACAAAACCGTCAGTAGTTATTAGATCTTGGAGAACGCTGCGACTCGGAAAATATAATAAAAAAAGGATAATCTCTTTAAAATCACTGAAAAACTCGAATCTGATTTGAAGTGTCACAAAAATATAATTTTTAACGCTTCGATTAGCAATGCAAATCTTACAAAAAAGAGAAAAGGCATTTGCAATATTTCCATAAAAAAATCTTCTTTCTTCGTAATCTCTTAAAATTCATAGTTTTACAAGGAATAGTTTTTTAAGAAGTATACCGGCTTGAAATTTTTATCAATTTATGGCCAAAAATAGTTCGAGGGACAAAAGAAAGTTAAAAATAAAATATAACCAAGATATTGATAGAAATCTGTATTGTAATAATTCCAAAGAAATCTCTATCCCATTGCAATAAATAATACGCAAAATTTTCAGGATTTTAAAAAATCATATGTGGGTTATATAGATGGAGGAGCGCTTCGAATATATTGCAAGAAAATTTCATCGAGATTTAAAGGGCCGTAGTGTAGAGCCTCCTTCCTAATGCCCTCCAGCTGGCCCTTTAAACTTTAAAGGCTCGAGAGAGACCGAGAGTCCCGACCTGTACCGGGAAGAGCAAACGTTCTTTGTCGCAGTATGCAATACGTAACCGGCACTACCATCGACCCGTTACAAGTCCTCGCCTGGAAATTTCGGGACAAATATTATCTTACGTCCTTTAGGGGAAAAGGAATCAAGGCTCGGGGAGAGCAGACTTTTGCAAAATTAAGAGTAATATGTGCCCGACGAATGAACGCGGCAAGTAGGAAGACTCGATGTAGGAGCAACCACTCGGTTTGATTAAAATTTTCAGAACTCTTCCCTTGCTAATTACGAGTCCCCGAAATACTTCACATTCTCTCTCATTCTTGTTCGTTAAATACGAAAAGAACGCAACAAGAGAAAGGAGCGTGCGCTGATTATTCGTACAACGTGGGTTCCCTAAAATCACCGACGAAAAGATGGGAAAAGAATTTAATTAAATCATCAAGTGTTTTGATTGTTAGACACAAATGTCGCTAATTGTAATATTGCGTATTATTATCTGCGTCAGTTTTGTAATCTATATGAATTTAAAAATAAAAATTAATACTGAATTAACAATCTAAACATTTAATATATATATATGTATATATAGATATGTTATACATACATATATTATACACTGAAAGAAAAGATTAGCTGGGAATATGACATAGCGTTTTTAATTGATTGTAGCAATCAATTTTTGGTTGCGTTAGCAATCTTATATCCTATCGAAATCCTATACTGACATTGTGGATAGGTAAACGCAACCAAAAATCGACTGCTGCAACCAATTAAAAATGCTATGTCATATTTTACCATTTACTTTGCTGCAGCAGCCAATCTTTTCTTTCAGTGTATATATTATATAAATATTATATTTTAATACGCAATAAACAATTAAACAATTACGAAAAATAAGAAACTTGAAATTATCGAAATCCGTAAAAATATCTGACAATCTTTCTAATTTAATTAGTCGATAGATACGATTTACCAAGATGTAAAAAATAAATAAATAATAAATAAATTTATTTGGTCGCTTAGTCTCTTAATTCCTATTTTTTTTCTTATCATATTTTATTTTATGATTATAAAAGTAAGCATAGATTCACTATTATTTGTTCGTTGACGCATTCCTGTCCAGCGTTTCAATTTGCAAGCCAGTAGATCGAAAGAAGCCCACAGCGCGATGCGATGAATCGGCTCTCGCGATCGCACAGTTTCCCAACTCACGAACACGAAAGCCGTTCCTGCGGGAGTACTCGGGAACGGAAACGGTTTCCGTTGCCTTTCCCTCCTGCCCGCGGACGCTTTTATCCCTTGCGATTCGATTTCTGTCTCGCCCTTCGCGCCTGCGAAATCCAATTTGCCCGTCGTAAGCTGACCCACGCGCGCGCACCATCGCAACGAATCCAGAGTGGATTTTCACAGTTTTCTAAATTCAAGGAAATGATCCCGCCGATTCTATCCTCGGCGTCGGAAACCGCTCTGCCCTCGCCTCATCTTCTCCATGTCCCATCCCGAGCGCGAACTAATCTCCGTCTCTCTCCAGCGCGCGCTCGATGATCGAATTTTCAGGAAAAGCTCAAAAATTGCCACGAACAAATCGGAAGCTGTGCGCGTGCCCCTAAACTCGTTAACCCAGTGCAAAAGCGCCACTTGTAGATATTTCCCTGAAGATGTTTAGAGAAGCAGATCTTCTTGGTAAAAACCTCTATATATCGTATATAATATTAAATATTAATAGATAATGTTAAATATTAAATGTTAATATTAAATATTAATAGAAAATTACGATGATTTTTATTTAACTAGAATAAATAAACTACGATTCTATGCTAATCAATTAAAGAACATTTATGCAACTTTTATTTCTTGCACGTAGCGGGAAAAAAATACATAAAAAAAATAAAAGAAAAAAAAATAACGAAAAAAGAAGAAATAATATTACACTAAGAAAAATTTCTTGTTGAAAATGAATGAATCAGAAGATTCTGATCATACAGAATTCTCATTATCTCAATTAGAATTATAATAATAAAAATTCAACCAGAATTTTAATTATTAAATGTAGCTGGATTCTTTTTCCAGTATGACTTTTTATAAAATTCTGACAGCAATTTATGAAGTCAATCTTATTCTATGATTAAAGATATTAAAAGAACATCTCGCAATATCACCAATAAAATCGTCATATCGACTCCAACGGTATTAAAGGTTATTAAATTCCTTTTTCCTATTGTGGTTATAAAGACTTCGTGCATTTTGATACTAACTTGTAGATAACTCAATTCGCGGCAGGATGCACGACTTAACGGAAACGCAAGCCGCCACGCTTATCGAGCAAGGTTATCGCGGGTGGTATCGCCACCAGCCCTGACCTGTTCTACGTGCCAAGAAGCATTGCGGCCAGCCAGCCTGCAAGGAGACGCTCGTGCGCGTAATAGAGTTCTCGGTAGCTAAGTCTAACGGATTCACAAATAAATAAACACGAGAGAATATACGGGGCCGGAACCGCGATAATAGAGAAATCCGTGTGCCGGTGCATTCCCCTCGTTCAATGAATAGAAGATACGGTCGAATGTACGTGATAGCGCGCGTATAAAATAAAACGAGATGTAGAAATGGAGACTGATATGATATTGCGCTACCTTGAAATTCCACGTGGTAAGATCCCTCGACTAATCTCGTCTCTCGTTTGCAACGAAAATTTTCACGTCGCTTCGCTGTAAAATCTGTCGAGTTAATACCTCTATTTTCCTAACGCAACGCTTTTGTACCTTTATTTTCTTAATGCAACACGCTAATCTTCTTCTAGGAAAGAATATTACGCTGCAAGAATATTACGTATGCGCAAACGTATGTTTTTATTCGGCCATTTGCAATTTGCATGCACGACTCTTTTACGTCCGTTGCAGAAAAGCCCTCGCAGTATTCTGCAGTGTCGAGTTGACCCGTGAGATTCTATCGGCAGCGATCCTCCCGGGTGTTCCGTTAAGCGACCTCGGTTCCTGACGCACAAAGGAGATGATTTTTGATTCTCGCACATGTGAAATTTCATTATCTTCCCAGGGGAATCGGAGGCCCGGGGCCTAAGCCTGTTGTTGGCTTTTACGCACATGTCACATGCACGGTTGTTCTTTCGGGTCCTGTGTCTCTAACGCCTTCATCGGGCGACAATATCCTGACATCGAGATCGCGTTACTGGTTCTTTATTAGCATATCAAAGCCGCTTCTGGCGGTAATGGGCACGCCTCTCGGGGACATAAGCGTTAATCCTTTAACTCGATAGGACGAGTCAACTCGTTGAAGGACTTGACGTCGAGTTGGTCAAGGTAATTCTGCTACGAATTCTGATATCCAAATAGTTTTTCGACATGTTATAACTGCGTTATTTATCTCACGAAAAGAACGATTTTACAGTATCTAAAAATTCTAATAGATACAGATTTGAAAATAATTTTTTTGGACTATCAAAATAATTATAGGGAATTCAAACATGATGAGAGCAATGCTCCAAAAAGCTCAGACATTCCAGCAATCAATAAACATCCTATATAACTAGTTAAGCCCAACAAAATTATTTTGTATAAGCTAAATTTTTATGTACTTTAGCAAAACTGTGCTCTTAATGATTTCATAATACATGTTAAATAGATATCACTCCTTTAATAATTTTGTGACTATTATCGATTATAAAAATATCCGCTTCAGTATCTGAATTGCGTGAATAACGAACGCGTAATGTTCAAGTCTGCATTCAAGTTCAATTACGTGAATCAAGATGTTACATCTCTTTTAAGTATCAGAATTGATCTTAAGTATCACATTTCCATAGGTTGATAAAAAAAAGATCTCATATCTTTCGCGACCGGACGCGAGCCGTGTCGAGGACAAACTACCAAAGAGGGTGTGTATTCGAGACACGAGACCGTTGGTTCATTCACCAAAAATTGGCACTCGTCCAATCAGCTGACAGGCCTCTCGTTTCCTCGTATAAAGCGAGGACGTGCGCACGCCCGCAAAGTCGTCTATTTTTGGGACTCGGTGGTTTTCTGTCTCTACGTTACGAAATCCCTCCGCGACCATCTGCTTTTGTACAGCGTTTCTCAGAGACAGCGTTAACGGAATAATCGTTAAAATAATTTTTTCGACGAACGGAAATGTTTGTTTTTCTACTAGAGAGTGAGGCAATACATTTAAATGCTCGTGACATTTAAATCTTTTAGATATGCTACACGCAAAAAAATATTTTGCTGCTCCAGCTAGAATTATAGCTGTTTTTTGTATCTGATAGAAAATTATATATCATACGCATAGAATTTATAGCACAAATCTAAATTCTATCTCTGTCATCTATATGATTAGATGCAATACATATCCAATATCGCAGTACCTGCTGGAAATTGATCTATTCCAGCTATTTTTCGTACTTAGATAATTTTCGCTGTAACTGCAAGATCACTTTTTTGAGGGTAGGCCTATACATAGACGTAATAAAAATAGACTGCGCCTTCCTATGAAGTTGTCACTCTCTTCAAAAAAAGTGAGGTAACTTGAATCATATCGCTCTTTCTTTCTCTCTAAAATATTTTATAATCCAAATTGAAGAGAGATGCTGGTAGAATTGAAAAAGGTACCGATATAATTTAATTCTTTCTAACAGAGCATAGATACTAAGATCAGGAAATGCGCAGTCTAAACTTATTATGTCTGTAGGCAAATACAATGAAAAAATTCTCAACGCTTCCTTGTGAAAAATTTCGTCTAAATGCGAATATGTTCTGTTATAATGTATGCTGTAAAAATTATTCAATGTTCTCTTAATGAGCAGCGCTGTATAAGAGAGTAACTCATGTAAAATTTAGATATTTTTTTTAGTAAGCAGAGACTCGAATTTCAAAGGATTTAAATTTATGCATTGAAATGCCTAGCTTAGCCCCGTCAGACTTCCTGTTTTAACAACGTTATACGACGTATTAAATATTAACACGCGAGGAGACGCGCAATGACACGTTAGTGACCGACGTGGTACAACAGATGCATCACGATGCATTTTATATGGAAAAGTGTCGAGCAAGTAGGCAAAAACAAAGTTATGCTTGATTGCAGTCTATAGACCATTTTCTGCCACATAAGAGGATGATATTAATAAATCTCCGTTAAAAAAAGAAGCACGATTGGTAAATTCGCCACGTCACTCACAAAGGTTAATCGATACTCGAGTTTTATAAATGTAGGGGAAAAAAGTTTCGACGCGAACTACCATTTAACCTCCCTCCATGGAAGTTGGCGCTGCGCTACAACGAAGGGCAGGATGGACGGGAATAGCAAGTTCATCGTAAAGTCCGATCGACAATTTCCGAGTCGTCACTGTACGCTCTCTCAACTCTCTCTCTCTCTCTCTCTCTCTCTCTCTCTCTCTCTCTCTCTCTCTCTTGCGACTACATCAAAATTATCGCGGTATATCGACCGTCAGACGTTAGCAACACCGGCCAAAATTATCCGAAATAAAATATCGTACCATCGCGCGAGTTGTTGTGCGAGGGATCATTGAACTCGTCGGCCGCAAAACCAGATCGCTCGAACGATAATTCTTATCCGCGAGACATAAGGCACAAGTTTACCGCGTGGCAACCGCCCGGTATTAAATCCCGTCTATTGAGAGCGGCGACAGATAGGTAAATAGGAGTTTCTCCGCAGAGGAGGAGGAGGAGAGGACGAGGGGATGGATAAGGGTAGCGAGATTTAAGGGGGTGGAACGCAAAGAGGGTGTCAAAGATACGCCGGGCATGCGCATCGCCGCCCAGCAACCGGCAAATCAAATATTAACACCGGCTTTATACCGTTGCCGCCGATGGCACCGTTGGTGCTCACTGTGGAATGTATTAAGATGCATTCACGTTTCGCGAAAGCTGCCTTGTTTCAAGCTGACATATAAGAAGACATGTCATAAACATTTATAACTTTAATCCTGGCGTTATCAAGGAATTAAGAAAATTATATCAAATCAATTTCATCGCCTTGATCATAAATGATTTTACTGTCATATATTAAAACACGAAGGTAATTTACTGTAAATCAGGACAAGTAATTACTGTTCAGATGGTTCAAAGTGATAAAGAAGTGTAATTAAGCGATCCGTAAAGCGTGCGATTTCGACACTTTCCATAATAAAAAATTGATTGAATTTGAATAGAGTATTTTTAACTAGTTATAAATATACTTCAGTTCTAATCATGTAACTTTTTTCCCTAGAATGGAAAGTACAAAATTTCTCTATTAATTTTAATAGTACAACTTTTTTTATGTTTTCGCTCTAAGAAAAAAGTGCACTATCTTGATTACTAAATCCCTCGCAAAAAGTTTAAAAAAGTAACATTAAGCTGAAAAAATTTACTAAATCTTAATACATATTTCTTTAAACATGTAGTAAGTAAACATTTACTTACAATAAACAAATATTTACTCAATGAAAAACGATAGTTAAATAAAATTAATGATTTTTGTAAAAATATAAATATATTTACGGTTAAAAATATGTTTACGTTCAGTAAATATTTACTTAAAATTATTCAAACAAATATTTATTCAAATTTAGTATTATTTTCAGTGTATCGTCGAGCATACAATCGATGAAAATAATATTATGACCTATTCCCACTTTGTTCACGTAAAAATTTCTTCTTATTTATCAGGGAGAAAATCGAAAAAGCGACCTCCGATCATCGATCTCCATCGACGACAACCTGGTGGTGATTCGTTGAGTCCTCCAAAAGTTTCGTGCCGACGAAAATCCGGCGGAAGACAATAGTCGTGCACGCTCACCGGAATAAGATGAAGCGCGTCGACGAAAACAGACTGACAGACTGTTGAGAAAACTTTTGAACTAATGGCGGTTCTCTCGTTCTTCTCCGGGTAGTTAAAGTCCGTCGAGCACGCTCACACATATCACTCTTTATCCATCGGCTTCAGTTTTCACATTGATAGTAAAACGTTTTTTTGCTAATTGGACTCCAATTCAATGATTGATCTACAGCTTTTTATTATAACTCATTTATCGATAATAACTCCTAATTTCAACGTTAAATATTTTCTTTCCGTTGTTATATATTTCCGATTTTACTAAAAAAAGGATGATAACGATTTACAGCCATCTTATAAGTACTCCTTAAATACTTTTAGATGCGACATAATCATTAATGGACTATCAAAAATCCAAACAGCTTCGGAAATATCATATCGGAACAAGATTCATTTTTTATGGTATTTATTTATGATGTTGGTGAATTTTATGTGAAATTAGAAATAGTATATGGAAATTCGGCGGCAATCGATTCGGTGGCGTTATATCGCTTGAAGCATTTCGCTTTTACGTGTCTCCAACGCCAGTCCATCAAAGTCGTAAATTTTTAAATGACGACCGGTTTTGGAAATACATATTTCTATTCGGACGTTTCTTTCACTTGGAGACGAGTCAAATACACGTGTATCGGGATACATTAATTTCATTTTCTTCATTTAAACTGTATGTTTTTACGATGTCGACGAAGGATATATCGTTAAATAACCCACACCACATATACGTCGTATATCTTAACGATATAATTTCGATCGCAGCAATTGAACGCTATCGTAATGTTGAAAAATGAGAAGAGAAAAATTATAATAAATATAATTTCGCTTACTCACCAGAAGTCGTTTTGGTAGCGTCGCGATCGCCTGAAACAGAAAGAGAATTCGTCTCTAGCAAACGTCGTTTCATCAATTTACGGAGTAAAAAGCCACGGGGGCGAAAAGTTAAAATACTATTTTGTACGTAATAAAAAGAGATTAGCTTAAAAAATAAAATTCTCCCCGGGAACCAAGCGCAACGCAAAATTCCAATGAGAAGGATAGACTCCAGGTTGAAGTGCGGCGCGGCACGGCACGCTGCACCGAGCTAAAATCCACCACACATATTATGTGAAAGTACAGTAATTTAACAGCGTACGGAGAATTCCTGGAAACAATTTGCGAGGCAAAGCCGGTAGCCGCTCATAAAATACAGCGAGAAAATACCACGAATTAGCGGGGGGAATTTACAACAAAGCGCAGAAATTATTGGAAAGCGTCGTACCCCCTCCGATCTTTCTCGCTCCTTTCGTCTTGTACTTTCTCTGGCTCGCCGTATGTGTGCGCTCTGCCGTGTACACGAACATGCACTACATAATCGTATGGCACTAGTCGCGAACGCGCTCGATTAGTTACGTTATTCGAGCACTTCAAATAAATTTGCATTCTCATTCCAAGATATTCGCAGATACTTCATTTTTTAATTAATTAAATGTAATTTGTGGTTATATATTAATTAAAGATTACTTTCTATATAGATACCTATATAGATTCATAATGCTTTAAATTAAGAAGCGCCATAACGATCAGAACGTTAAGATGTTGAACTATTGTGCATTCATTTAAATGATTCTGACCGTTATGGCGCTTCTTAATTTAAAGCATTATGTTTAACATTAGCGGTCTTTCAATCTTATTATTGTATATAGATTCAGTTATTATTCGTTAGTGCATCTAATCTACGTACCGAGGTCCAAACGAGTCTTGTATCATTTCATTCTCTATTTAAAAAAAACGCCAAAAGTCATCCAACTTGATTTAATAAAGCGGAGCAACGTAGTCTTTTTGTAATCTGTCGCTGTAAACAAATCCTAAATAGCAAAAATATAGGTACATACCTCATGCCGTTAATGATCATGTACTTCTGACGGTAGAAAAAACGGAAATCCCTCACGTGATCGTAAAGGCGTTAAAAAGTCGAGGACAGCACTTAAAATTTGTAAACGCTATGAAACCGACCTGAGTCTGTGAATACATTCCCGAAGGTAGATTTCATGTGATATTCACAAAGTGTCACCCCTGTCATTTTTCTGCCAGGACTGGCTTTAAACGAGAACTCTTTCTGCTTTTCATGACAAACAATAAATCATCTGTTTGTATCATCCAGAGAGACATTCCGAAATACACTTTCGTCCATTTAAAATCTTATGGGAATTCTACAATATGAGCCATTACCTAAGCTTTAAATTTTAAGCCGTAAAAAATTGGCTAATCATAGTCAATTATTCTTCTCATATTCGATTCAGATTAATCAACTTCTTACGGCTTAAGACTTAGGTAATAGCTTAGGTAATAGCTTATTATAGAAAACTCATTAATCCAGAACATAGCTCTGCTTTTACAAATTAGTAAGTTGTACTAATTATCATTCATTTAATCCTCCGTCGACAACGTGAAATTTTCTTTTTGTTCGCAACCTTCGAACTTTAATGCAGAGTTTTATATTGTTCTGTATAAAAATTTAAAAAAATTCTTACACTATACTTGCGAAAACTTTAATAATGAATTTTTATAATAGACATTGAATTGTATTTTATTTAAAAAAAAAGACTAGCTGTCACAGCTAAAAATTAGGTATGGCAGCTAAATTCAGTAGTATTATATGGACATCTAACGTCGTATCTACGAGGTCTAATTTCCATTAGTATGAGGTCTAAATATTATCATTGTAACAGACAAGCGTTTTGCTATTATGTCGATGTATTGATCATTGTAGCAAACGTTTTCTGTGTAACAGACAATTTGGTAGCAAGTACAGTTTCAGCAAACCATATTTAGCTGTGGTAGAGACAATTTTCTTCTACACGGACATATCCGATAACTATGACAACTAACTTCATGTTGTTAAATAAATCGATCTGTAACAGACATGCATATTTTGCTATCACGTATATTAGCTACAGCAGCAAATCCTTTGTATGTATTAGCAAATTTCATAGCTATAGCTAATGCAATTTCAGCTAATCAGAACTAGCTGTAGCCAGAAACATTTATTTTCCGTGTATTTTTTTACAGATTTACCTACCAAAATTCGCAATCAAAAACTGTGCTCCTAAAATCTAATACTGCTGCCAAAGGGTTAAAAAGGAAGTAAAATCTCACATTAAAAATTATAATAAACAATAAAATATGATTATTCTCTCAACGAATTGAGAGAAATCGTTTAACAAAATTGTTTTTTAGCATTTATGATCGATCGACCGGTTTGACTTGATATAATTTAAAAAAAAATACGCTATTTGTCTTTATTAGGTTAGAATTCATGCTATGGTAGGTTTCGCCATAATTCATACATTTCTCCATCTGGGTTCACATTTATCCTACTTCGGAAAAAGTTTGCGCAATATAAACTCGGACGTCGAAACGTCACGCGGATCGGCTATGGGTGCGAATCAATGATGCATTTATATTTATTTATACGATTTTCCATTTTCCATGTGACACGTATGTCCGAAACCGTGACATTTGGTCTCGAGTTCGTCGCATATGTACGTTACCTCGCGGAATATTAAATGCAGCCGGAGCGCCAGATTGTTTATTTATTCAAGCTGCGCACAAATACACACGCACATGCACACACATACACACATACAAACATATCTCCGCATTCGTTCGTTCCTCCACCAGCAGTAAAGCCAGCCAGGCCACCTATTAAGACAGATGGCATGAAGATTATTTACGAGGGTGCGCACCTGAGCTCGCGCATTTTCAATTTCGGACGTCGGTGCTCGATCGAACACACAAAATGCATAGAAATTACACTGCATAAATTCGGTTTATTCAAATGATCTCGTAAATGCGAGACTTGGAAAACTTTCATCGCCCGCATGCATTTTTTTTATTGGCGACAGTAAATCCGGATGCAACGTATGAAAAATGTTTATTTTAACAACACGCGTATCGCGTCAAATAATGTAGATGCGCGATACGTAGAAGCCGTAAAAGCGATGAAGGTTCACGAGGAATAAATAAAATGTACCTCCGTAAAATACGATATCGGATTATGACTTTGCCTCTATTCAATGCAAGAGGGGAAATATATATCAAAGGATAATAATAATTTTTCCATCTTTTACCGGCGCCGCGGCTCTTTTCGATCTAGCTGCATAGAAATTTATTAGCTTGCCGGCGGCGCGTCGCTAAATCGTGAGTTATCGCTGTTATCTCTATCGATGACGAACGACGACGACGACGACGACGAC